>NC_081409.1:558080846-558233346 GCF_030272615.1 Cryptomeria japonica | reverse complement strand
ATCCAAAAATTCAAGTCTAGACATAAGGAGTTTAACAATCAGTTGAATCAAACAAATGAGACCATCAAAGACCTGATGCAGAAAATAGAGGAAAAGGATAACGCAAAGAAGTCCTTGAAAGAGACATTAAAGTTAAAATCTGAAGAATGTGAAAAGCTTGAACAAGAAGTGAAGAATTTGAAGGCAGAGAACAAGATCCTTGACAACAACAAGCTCTTGGAAGATTTGATCAACATGCAACAAGTTAAGTCAGATAAAAGTGAACTTGGTTTCCAAACTGATGTGTGCATAGATCAGATTGTTAAAGAAGAAAATAAGGAAGTCAAAGCTGATACATAGAAGAATTCAGAAGATGAGAAGAAATCCCTAAATTAGAAATGAAATTCAAGAAGACCACCGATCTGACATCCCAATGTACAAAGGTACCCATCTTTTAATGGCTATTGTTTTAAATGCAATAAATTTGGACACAAGGTAGTGAACTATAGAAGCATTCAATGTTATGGTTGCAAGATGTTTGGACATAAAGCAAGCCTTTGTAGGAATCATGTTGTGAATCAAAATTATAACCCAGTTGTTGCAAACAAGAAGAGTTATAACTTTCAAGGACACTATTACAATTGCAATAACTATGGACACAAGGCCAGTCAATGTAGATACAAATTACATCCAGTAAGATTTGAGAAGAAAATTGCTAGTTGTTTTAAATGAAATCCACCTAGACATTATGCAAACCAATGTAGGAAAGTAAATAAAGAAAAATCTGTTCAGAAGAGTGCAATGAAGAATGATGAATCAAAGAAGAAAGAAAACTTGGTATGGAGAAAGAAGAATGAGAACAAAGGAAGTGAGCCTGAAGTACTGGAATCTAGTGTAGGCACCCCTTCCTCTAGAAATTAAGTGTAGAGCTTCGGGTCAGAGGGAGTTTTGATCTGAAAGAAAAATGTTCTAGCATCCCCATCTGAATGGATCATGTCACTAATCAGACATGGCAGTGCTTGAGTGGTATCCAGTAATCAGAGGAATCATGATGACATCAGCGAAAAGATAATTATTGGCAGCAAAACTCTAATGAAACATCTTTAGTAAGATAAGTATTAGTTCTTGAGTTCATTTCTTTCATATAAGTTATATTTTCTTGAGAGCATTGTGAATATTAGAGCAACAATAAAGTGAGTAGTAGGAGCAATCATGGAAGGAAAAATGATCGTCGAAGAATCTAGTAGTGAAGAATTTAAAATTGTGGACAAAGTGCTCTTG
This sequence comes from Cryptomeria japonica, assembly GCF_030272615.1. Lineage (NCBI taxonomy): Eukaryota > Viridiplantae > Streptophyta > Pinopsida > Cupressales > Cupressaceae > Cryptomeria > Cryptomeria japonica. The sequence continues at coordinate 558,232,086 of NC_081409.1, read as the reverse complement.
GATGAGTCTAGCCCAGAGAAGATCAAAGTTGTTGAAGCAAGTTCAAAGGTCTAAATCTATGGACCAAATTCCCTTGGTTCGACAATACAGAGGTAATCAGAGTAATTCTTGGCCATGTGCAAGATAACTACATCATGTTGGATAAACCCTATCTAATTATGAAGGAAATCATTTATGGTCACTGGCTTGTGCGACAATGCAGAAGTTTCGGAAAAGGAATTGATCTTGAATAGGGAAGGGGAAGCCCTAAGATCGGCGAGCTCTAATCATCAATACGATCATCAACCCTGTAGTGAGGTATGTTGCGTATGGAATCTCTTACAAAGTCTATTTTAGAAATAGGGAAGGAGCCACCTTGGCAATAGCAGTTTATATGGAATATATGCTTATGATGAACATATCATTTGACTTGTGTGAATTATTAAAATAATTGTTGTTAGAAAATATCAAGATGACAAAAGAGAAAAATTATGCTTTCCAATATGGGTCATTGCTCGTGAGTTTAGTCATGTACTATTTAGAATCCCTTCCGACAAAAGACAACATCATTTACAAATATGGTGTGTTGATTGCAAGACAAATATTCAGATATCTGAACAGTTTGGATAACAAAAAGGAAATTTGCAATAATTATTTTAAATCATTTGTGGATATGTGGATAGTTGGCTCAGTTACTATTTCTTTCTCTTCTGGCTCTAGAGATTCATCTTCTGGAAAGCATAAAAGGAGACGGTCTATTCTTGTTGGTGTTTCAAAACCAAAGAGAAGCAAGGTAGAAAATTTTGTGATAATTGAGGATTCTTAATCTCCTACAGCTATAGGGGTTTTGGAAAAGAATGAGCAAGAAGTTGGAGACTCAGATGATGAGTCTTTCTTGTCAAAGTTGGTTGTCAATGTAGATTAAATTTAAAATATTGGTGTGAAATGACTAACCTCGGTCAAGTTAGACAAAATTGAGAGCATTTTGATGAAGCATCTAATCCAAAACAACATTAGTCCAGAAGATATCAGTAATTTGCTTTCAAAATCCTTGTTGAGATCCTGAAAGAAAGAATGTCTGAGCAATCTGTTGAAGAAAAAAACTTGGATATGCAAAGCCTGTTGAATGAATGTACTAATGCTAAAAAGAACTTGTCAATCTACATAGAGGAATTAAGAGATTGTATCCAAAGGGATAGCAAAAACTATAGATATTGTATGTCTTGGTTGGCAACAACGATGAAGCACAAAGGTAAAATTGATGTTATTGAAATAGAACTGACAAGTCTAGGTAAATATTTTGATTTTCTATATGATAAGGATGGTGAGCAGAGGAAAAGAGTTAATTCCTTTTAGGCTGAGCTTCTTATGTTGCAAAGGCAAAAAGAGGACTTTGTGAGAATGTGTTGGAGAGTTAAGGAAGTTGTTGAAGCTAAGCTAGAACACTTTTCAGCATTGCTTGAGGACGTAGTAGAATATGAGTAGAATCCAACTGCTTCAAAAAAAAATTTCAAATTCAGTTGATTTGTTGGTTGAGTGCAGAAGCCTTTCAGTAAGTATCAAATTGGTTATACGTTCTTGGGAAGTTCTTCCATAATTCAAAGAAAAATACAAGCTTATATTTCCAAAGAAGAGCAGCTGAAAGTTTTTTTGTGTAAGATTCACATTTTTTGTTGTATATATACATGTTCTTTCTTTTTCATTAGAGGCATCCTTTGTCCTTGATGTCAAAAGGGGGAGAAAGGAATATGAGTTCAAGGAATGTCATTTTTTGGAATTGCATGAGTAAGGGGGAGTTGGCACAGTTATGTTTTGAATATGTTTTGCCATCAATCACAAAGGGGGAGATTGTTAAATTTGTGTGAATAATGTTTTCATTAATGTCAAACCAATCATCTGGTTCTATACCAGATAGTGTATGCAGCTCTGGATATCAGTCCAGATGTCATGGATGTTATGGATGTTATATGGATTTAGTTATGCAAGGACTATATACGATCAATATGTATGTGCAGTTCAAGTGTTGCAATTTTAGTATGAATGAGCAATTCAAGTGTTGCGGTTTTTGGTTAGAAGTTATTATGCAACATGGACAGCTTCGGATGATGACCTTTTGAGGTCCCATTAAGTTCTTATTAACCCCAGTATCCCACTGTTAATAATTCTTGTTGATCCATATGTTAGAAGTTTTGGTAATTATCAAAAGTATCTCTTTGTGTTTTGTGATTGTGGTTTGCTTGGTATGTGTGAAGTCTGTATTTTGGAGGTATTGGACTTAATCTTGAGACAATAGGTCCATTCTCTTGGGTCTGAATGACCCTTTCCCTTTTTTGGTAATCTTGGTATATGCATTGGTAATTGAAAGTAGAGGCTGACATGAGCTTATTAATAACATGTTGGGCTTGGCCGACACTCTATTCTATAATTGTATCCTCCAGTATATATATATATGTGTGTGTGTGTGTGTGTGTGTGTGTGTGTGTGCATGAGTGGTAAGAGAGATATCGATCAAGAGAGAGTATGTGTGATGTGCGAAAGATAGTTGGAAGTAGAAGAAGTAGTATATGTGAGAGTTTTAAATAGTGAAGGTAATTAGTCTCTCATTAGTGCAGCAGTCCTTTACCAGACCTGCTACAAAACAGTGGTGTATAGATCTCTAACTGGATCTTCTATAAAATCTAAGATTTGTAATTTGAGCTTAAACTTGGAACTGATCTCATGCATTTGGAGATGCAAATATTCTGAGTTCAACCTTTTCAGTTGCAGTGAGCATTCTGACAGTTAATCGTTTCTTTTTGTATCTGCAGTGAGCCACCTGACAGTGAGCCACCTGTTTGTAAACTCAACTATAACTAGTTATATTTTCCTGAGAGTTAACACTCTGTGGTTTTTCCCATTTGGGGTTTTCCATGTACGAATTCTGGTGTGTATCTTGTGATTGTGTTCTTCTTTATTCTGCATTAATTGTTTTACTTCAGTCAAGTTTGTTTGATATTTTTGAGGATAGCTTCAATTGGCAAATTTTTTATTGTTTTGAATAAGTGGGAATACTGATTCACCCCCCCCCCCCTCTCAGTATTTCAGTGCTTTCAACCTGATCAACAATAATCATCTATATTGATGAAAATTTTGTAGCCAATATTGAATATCTAGATAGGAAGTTTCCATTTTTCATTGTTGGAGGATTAAAAAATCTGCTGAAAACAACATTGCAATCTCTTAGTAATCCTACTCAGAAATTAGAAAGATAGAGTTGATTTTGCATAAAGAAAAAATAGGATAAAACAAAGAGAACATGTTAAAATGTCAGGAAAATATGGTTGCATGCAAAGATTGAAAAAAAACGTATTCAAACATGAGAACACAAAAAAATATATGTATTGTAAACAAACTAGAGCATGAGAAGATTGAAAAAACAAAATGTTCAAATATGTGAACACCAAAAAAAAAAATGCATTGTAAAAAAGAAGAATCCTCACAAGAACAAGACATATAAAATCCATATTATTGTACATCAAGCAATCCATTTCTAGAAAAGTAATATCAGCGTAAATTTTATGGAATGAAACATGCCTCTAGTTTTCACTCAAGGTACATGCATTCTTTTTCATTATGATTAATTTTAAGAATTAGTTTTTCTTTTCGTTGTGATTTATATGATATTTTAATTTTCATGTTCAAGAAATAGTTAGTTTTTTTTTTGTGTAACATGATTGTTTAAAAACATACGTGTTAATAACATGTTAAGAACAAAATGATTGCTATAGTTCTAGGTAGGAACTAATAATAAGTGGACATATTATGATTGCTTTGATTACTATGGTGATGTTGATTCTATGTTCCTGGTTAATTATTGAAGTAGATTTATGTTTAGCTTCGTGGATGTTCACTCATCAATAGAATGTGATGCCCTCACCTATCTTTCTTATCTATGTTTTGATGGAATTTTTATTGATCTCAAATACTTTGTCATGATGATAGACATTTGCTTCATTAATGGACTTATGGTTAGATTTATTGTTTTGGTTAGATGCGTGACCATGATTTCAATGTTGTTTATGATTATGTAAATGTTTAGATTAGGCAGTGATACATGCTTTACTCGCATTTTTCTTAGAATTACATGTTATTGAAAATAGAATTAGTAATGATTATGATACTAACATGAATGTTATAGTAATCAATTGGAACTTCATATCACTAGTTCTGAGAGGCATATGGGTTCACAATCATATTCATTTTAGTGACGAATTATGTTACTCATGTATGCATGCATATGATGTTCTATGGAGTTTCCTTGTGGATGTAGCTTGCAGGCACTGAACATCGACTCCTCCTAATCTCAAGACTAAGTGTGCTCAGTTGGCTTCTGAAGGTGGTAGTGGGAGATAGTACATAGGTCCTAGGTTTCCACCTTGTTGTTACTCTGATGTGGGATATATATGTATGTTTGTATGTATGTATGTATGTATATTCAACTTTATAAATAATTTAATCTTCAATGGTAATCAATTAATTAAAATTATTAAATAAATTCAATAGTATAAATAGTTAAAAAATTTAAAGGTTAATATGGCAAGTTAATATTTGATTGTTTAGGATGGTTATGAGGGTTTGGGGAGGTTTATAGTTCTTGGATTCATTCTGAGAAGGGGCATTGTTCTTTGGAGGATGGGGGTAGAATCGAAGATGGGAGAGTGTAGAGGAACTTGGTCAAATTGTAGGATTCCAGAACTGATGGCCAAGCTTTTGGTTTATTGTGTTTCGAAGTTGGTTCGATTTTCTTTTGTGCAATGTCTGTTGAATTATGAAATTTTGTAGAAGAAAAATATTTAGAAATGAAATTCAGTTTCTAAATGCCTTGATTGGATTTGATGGATGTGCATCTATTTTGAATATTATCATCTATCATATTTTGTTTTTGTAATGTTCATCTCTATAAATGAGACTGTCAAGATTAAACCATATGCCAAAAATAAATCATTTTGTTCTTGTTGGAACTTTGGTTTTTGTCTTAATTTTATCTGGAGGTATTGATGCCTCTATTTTAATTTCGGATTTATCTCATTTCATGGTTTCTTATTCGAGCACCTTCCTCTATTTAAATTCCCTTCGAATCTAGGTTGCCCAAAATTTAAAATGGGCATAGAGGCGTTATAGCGTGCATAGGATATATGGGTGTAAGAGACTTTAAAAGCCAACATTGGAGGAGAGGGGACCAGTGTATTTAACATCACACCTAGGCTAGAATAGAATGCCATGCGAAGGTTGTGAACTCTCATGCCAGGCCACCATTCCTCATGCCTAGAAAATGCCCAACCCTCACACCATTGCTTTGTCTAACTAATATAGCCTTTACACATTATTTGCTTTGATCTCCCTAGCGTTGAGACCTAAACACAATGTAACATGAACGACACTCAAATCACTATTGCTTCTCTCCTCCCCAATCTTATTTTCTTCCCCGTGCTTATGCAAATATATGCTCGAGACAACACATTCAACCTTAAAATACATGGAAAGTCGTTACTTATTTGCTAACAAATCACTGCAAATGTTTCTGTGTGGGGCGGGGATAGAATCTCCATGCCCAGGATGGAATTGTTAATTTTGTGACTTACACCAGCAATCAAACTTTTAGGATTTAATTATTTGCTAACATTAAGTAAACTATAAACAAGTAAATGAAAGAGAGAAAGCAAGTGCACAAGAGACCAACACAATTACCCTAGGAAAACCTCCAAGGAGGAAAAACCCAGCACTAAAGACCCACAGGCCAGATTATGTATTCAGTCTTGAATTGTAACAGTACAATACTTAGCTGGAACCTTCAACCTCTTATTAGATCTGCACTTCTAATTTCACCAAGTCTTCTCTTTAATGCACTCTGTAACAGAAATTAGGAACACCAAAATAGCTTTGTCTTCCTTGAATAAGTTCACCCAGTTCACTTCTTAATTTCACACAACAAGTAGCAGAAGAATTTCATTGATTGCATGAATGAATAATTTATTTGATCTTGGCAAATGATCTTTATTTATATGGCAGATAACTTTCAAGTCGGCCTTAATTAGAATTTAAGTTTGGCACCAAAATGGTTTTGGAGTGGCGTGTCATTATAGGGCAGGCCCTATTTAGGGGCACGCTACCCTCTTTAGGTCTAGCCCTACATGTTAACCTTGAAAGGGGAGGCCCAACCCTTTAGGGGTTTGGATGTTGCCTTTAGGAAATATGAACATCCTTTCCTAGTTACAAACAATACTCCCTCTTAACTAGGGAAGAAGAGAATACATAATCTGAACCTTTAGAGTTCCATCTAGCACACAAGCATAGAATTACATCTTCCACCTAGCACACGAGCATAGGATGGTTCTAGTACACAAGCATAGAAAGTGTAATACACAAGTGGGTCTTTACACAATTACAATTTTTCATCTAGCACACAAGCATAGAATGGATCCTTTCATTATTGCACATAAGCGAAGAATGAACAAAACTCTGCAATAGAGAATCACTGAGATTGAAACTCCCTCTCAACCAAGGTTTCATTTTCCACAATACCAAGTCTATCTTTGAAGTATTCAACTTCACTCTAGATAAGGGTTTGGTAAGAATATCTGCAACCTGTTCATCTATGCTAATATACTTCATCAGAATGGTGCCTCTTTGCACCATATCCTGAATGAAGTGATAATGAGTTTCCACGTGTTTGGACTTGTCCTAGAACACAAGATTTACCGACATCTTTATACAACTTTGATTATCACAATGAATAGTGGTAGGACCACTAGGTTGACTAAATAATCCAACAAGAAGTTTGTGAAGCCACACTACTTCTCTAGATGCAACAAATGCTGCAATGTATTCAGCTTCCGCAGTACTCAATGCTACCGAAGTTTTCTTTCTACATGCCCAAGAGTTTACTGCAAAACCCAAGTTGAAGAAGATACCCGAAGTACTTTTCTTGTCCTTGACACTTCCTACCCAATCTGAATCTGAATATCCTTCCAAGAAGATTGAGGTATTAAGTGAATACTTCAACCCATAGCCAATAGTGCCTCACAGATATCTCAGAATGTGCTTGGTTGCAATCAGGTGAACAAGTTTAGGCAAGCTCATGAACTGACTGAGGGCATTCATAGCATAATAGATATTTGGTCTAGTATTGACTAGATACATCAAGGATCCAATCAATTTCCTATACCCAGATGGATCTGCAAAATCAGAGTTAGCTACAGAAACACTTAACTTCTTTAAGTTATATTCCATAGGAGTAGACATAGGTTTACAGTCCATCATTCTAAATCTTTTCAGAATATCAATAGTGTACTTTCCTTAACTTAGAAAAATTTCATTGGATTTTTTCCATACTTCTAACCCTAGGAAGTAATGCATTAGACCTAAATCTATCATTTCAAATTCTGAGGCTAATTCTTTGTTACATCTCATGATTAATTTATTTTCACTGGTGAGAAATAAACCATCCACATACAAAACTAGAATAAACATATCATCATTACATATCTTCAAGTAAAGTTAGCATCAACATCATTCTTACGAAATCCTAAGCTTAGTAAGTACTTATCAATTCTTTCATACCAAGCACAAGGAGCATGTTTGAGCCCATATAAGGCTTTCTTCAACCTGCAAACATGAGAATCTCTTTTATGGATTACATAACCTTCTGGTTTCTCAATATAGACTTCTTCCTCAATAACACCATTGAGGAAGGTTGTCTTAACATCCATTTGATGTAGCTCCCAACCTTTAGCTGCAACAATAGCTATTTTAGATCTAATAGAAGTATATCTAGCAATAGTTGTGAATGTTTCCTCATAATCTATTCCTTCCTTTTGAGAAAAACCACAAGCTACAAATCTAGCTTTATATTTTTCAATACTACCATCAACATTATGCTTAATTTTAAATAAACAATTAGAAGAAACAACAGACTTACCTTTGGGTCTGGGTACAATGTCCCAAACATCATTCTTGATGATAGACTTATACTCCTCATACATGGCTAATTTTCAAGCATGATGAGTCATAACTTCTTCGACATCGTGAGGTTCAGACTCAATGATGTTACACATTACAGAAATTTAGTTGGCATGATTTTGAGGTCTCTTGCTATCTCTGAAGATTCCTCTGGGAGCAGCAAATCCTTCAGCATCTTGAATAATGTTTCTAACCCAAAGTGGCCTCTTCTTGCTGACCACAATATCCTTAGGTATAATGTAGAGTCCATGGGTTCTGTTGGATCATCCTAAACTTCTTGATCCGGGAGGTGAATGGACTCCTTCTGTATCTCAGGGTTAGTATCAACATTTGATTCTTGATTTTCAATCACAATATCATCATTATTAGATAATGAACCTTTCGATCTTTTGAATGCAATATCTTCTTCAAAATTTACATCTCTACTTACCTCAACATACCTTTGACTTGAAATGTAGATCCTGAAGGCTTTGGAAGATTCACTGTATCCTACTAAGATGCCTTTCTTTCCAGAGGGATCCAACTTGGTTCATTTTTCTTTAGGCACATGAACATACACAGGGCTCTCGAAGATCCTTAAGTGGTTGATGTCAGGTTTGATTCCTTTAAAGGCTTCTTCAGGGGTTACATTCTTTAGAGCATGCTGAGGACATCTATTATGAATGTAAACTATTGTTTTGGATGCCTCTGCCCATAGGAAGGGTTGTAGGTCTTGATCATGAATCATGGCTCTTGCAATAGAAATCATAAAAACTACCTGAGGTGTACTCACCTCCATTGTTAGACCTTAAACATTTAATTCATTTTTCAGTAGTATTTTCAACCAAGGCTTTGAATTCTTTAAATCTATTTAAGACTTCCTCAAACTTTTTAGATTTAAGAAAGTAAATCCATGTTTTCCTAGAGAAATTATCTATGAAGATAACATAATAAAGGAAACCACTAGGAGATGCTACAGACATAGGACCACATAAATCTGAATGATTAAGTTTTAACTTTTCTTTAGCCCTACTATCACTTTTATGAAAAGGGCTTTTCACATTCTTACCCATTGCACAACCTTTACAAGCATCATCATGAGATAAACTAAGTTTAGGCATACCTTTAACCATTTTAACAAGAGTGGGAAGAGATTGAAAGTGTAGATGTCCAAGTCTTCTATGCCATAGCTTGCATGATTCAGGGGCCTCATGAATGAGAGATTGAATTGGGTTAGTTGCAAGCTTATACAAACTATCACATCTATTTCCAATAACATGAGCAGTTTTGAAACTAGATTTCTTAGACCAAGCAAGTACTTTCCCTTTAGAAAATTCTATTTGCAAACCCTTATCTTCTAAAGCATAAATGGAAATAAGATTTCTTTTAATTCCAAGTACAAAAAGAATATCACTGAGTTGTAAGGAAATACCAGAATCTAGTTTTAAAGAGGTAGTACCAGAACCTTTTACCGAGTATCGAGCATCATCACCGATTACCACATGAAGATTGGTATCCTTTTCTATCAGATCTAAAAGATGCTCACAATAACCTAGGATGTGTCTGGAGGCACCACTGTCAATTATCCAAGTATCATTGTCCGTAGGAATGTTGCTTGATAGAACAAAAATAAGAAGATAGTCCTCATTTTGTTCAGCAACTTCATTTAAATTGGCTTCCCTTTCCTTAGGATCATTCTGACAATCTCTAGCATAGTGACCATAGTTATCACATCTTAAACAATGAATATGGGAGGAATCTCTTGACTTCTTCCTTGGATCGTAGGAGGAGGATCTAAAATCTTTGCTTCTCTTTTCTTTCTTCCAATGCCCACCTTTCCTAGACTTAGCTGTGAGAACATGATTATCATCTTTGTGAGAGTTCTTGAGTTTTCCTCTTACCTCAATTCGAGATTCCTCTTCAATGCAATTAGATTGAAGACGCTCAAAGTTGGGACGTTCAGCTCTTCCACCAATGCTACGAATGAATGGTTCCCATTCATCAAGTAGACCATTTAATGCAATCATGACAAGATCTTTATCTGAAATTTGGAAATCAAGAGTACTTATCTTGTCCTTTAGTTCATTGATCTTCATGAAGTAGGCCATGATTGAGTCTTCTTCTTTCATTTTGATGTGAAGTAGTTGTTGCCTTGGAGCAAGAGCCCTGCTGAGGTTGTTGACTTCATACATCCCTTCCAAGTGTTTGATCATTTCCCTGGCAAAAGGAAATTTTGATATGACGGTGACAAGATGATTCTTGACTGATTCAATTATGATCTTCCTAGGCTTGAGAGAGTCTTTCTCGAACTGCTTCAGTTCTTCAGCATCTTCAAGAGGAGACTGCCTTTCTTCTTCTACAAATTTAAGCAGTTCATTCTCTTCAAGAATCAATAAAATACGGACTTTCCAAGCAGCAAAGTCAAGGGCTCCATCAAGTCTATCTTCAACCCTCAAACCTGACATTTTAATCTGAAAACAAACAACTAGATGCAACAAATACTTTACTAAAATCTGAAGTTAGTAAAACCTTAGCTCTGATACCATGTTAATTTTGTGACTCAGACCAACAATAAGACTTTCAGTATTTAATTATTTGCTAACATTAAGTAAACTATAAACAAGTAAATGAAAGAGAAAAAGCAAGTGCACAAGAGACCAACACAATTACCCTGGGAAAACCTCCAAGGAGGAAAAAACCAGCACTAAAGACCCACAAGTCAGATTATGTATTCACTCTTGAATTGTAACAATACAATACTTAGCTGGAACCTTCAACCTCTTATCAGATCTGCTCCTTTTGTCATATCAGATCTTCACTTCTAATTTCACCACGTCTGCACCAAGTCTGCTCTTTAATGCACTCTGTAATAGAAATTAGGAAACCAAAATAGCTTTGTCTTCCTTGAATAAGTTCGCCCAGTTCACTTCTTAATTTCGCTGATTGCATGAATGAATAATTTATTTGATCTTGGCAAATGATCTTTATTTATATGGCAGATAAATTTCAAGTCAGCCTTAATTAGAATTTAAGTTTCGTGCCAAAATGGTTTTGGAGTGGCGTGTCATTATAGGGCAAGCCCTGTTTAGGGGCATGTTACCCTCTTTAGGTCCAGCCCTACACATTAAACTTGAAAGGGGAGGCCCATCCCTTTAGGGGTTCGGATGTCACCTTTAGGCAATCTGAACCCCCTTTCCTAGTTACAAACAATAGGAATGAGCCTCATGCCCAACCAACAATCTTCCCCAAGCTTGACAACCATGCATGTTAGGCAGCAAAACCAAACACCGAGGAAGATAGATATTTACACCCAACCAACCAATGGCATTCTATCCAATAGTTTATTTCATAAAAATTATAATGTTATGAATGATTGCTTTAGATTTTAGGGTTTTAATTTTTTTACTATATTCAATAAAGTATAACGTTTTGTATGCTTGATTAATTTTAGGGTTCCTATTCTGTAGTTATTTAAATTGCAATATATTGAATGTTGTATTTGAGTTTACGGTTACCTTTTGATCTAAATAATAGATTATAATGTTGGATGGTTCATATTAAATTTTAGGAGGTTTTATCCAAACCTTCATTATGTTTTATGTTTTGGATCCAAATATTTAATAAATTATAGTGCTCACATTGCTTGGATTTAATATTTTAGGTTTAGAGTTTTCATTATTATCTTGTTGATCCGGACATAGTCTTAGGAAAGTATTAATCTTTAGGTTAAAATATGTCTAGTAATGTTCTTTACTGTTTTTCAAGTGAAAAGTTAATTAAAAAACAATTTACTTATTTATATAAAGTAATTTTTAAATTTGTTTTAATCAATCTAATTAGAGTTAAATTAATGATAATAAATGTTTGGTTTGATTTTCTTTTTGCTATTAAATAATGTTGAGTAATTATTGAGTAATTGATAACGTTACTCTATGTGTGTATACTAATATTATTAGTTTTATTAAAATAAGTTTAATTAATATGAATTAATAAGAATTGAGTTTTATAATATGTATATAGTCTTTTAGTAATTAGATAGAAAGCAATATTAATGTGATTGAAACCATCTCTTTATTAAGACTAATTTAGACTTTAGCCTTAGTCAACAATGTTAATTTAATATTAATTTTGTTAGGGTAGCCATTGATGATGTCTTTTAGATATTTCATTATCCTGAGCCCTATTGCATTATTCAATTAAATTTATTAAGATCTATAGTTTGACTTGGGGTTTTAATTTTGATCAAGTTATAGTATCTTAGAGGCTCATAGGGGTGGTTGGTAAATCTTATTTATTTACCCCTATTTAGATGTTATTTATTGAGTATGATTGGATATTGGATATGTGGCATTATTACTCCTTTGATTGATCAGACCATGTGGCTGTGATACTAGGGCTTACTATTAGGGTGATGAATCCCTTACTCGATTCAATCTTATTATGTTTGGTTTATACCCTATGATTGGGTTAACCAATGGGAAGGTTTTGTTAAGAGTCTTAGGGGGGAGTGGCTTGCAATGGGGGTTGGGGCCCAAAGTGGCCGCCTAGGTACCTCATTGTGGAGTTTCTCAACTAGTGATAACATAATAATGAACTGGGGTAACACATTGATCAAGATCATTAAGTTTTTTCTTGCCCATGTCCTGAGTACTTGTATAGGCTCTGGAAGGGTTTAAGATGATGCCCATCCATCTATGTGATGTTTGGAGCTGGCAATTGCTTTTTCATCTATGTGACGTATGGAGTTGGCATTGCTTGTCTGTTTGGGAGACGTTTGGAGCTGGCATTGCTTGTTTGTCCATAGGATGTTTGGAGCTCGCATTGCTTGTCCGTCCATGAGATGTTTGGAGATGGCATAGTTGACCACCTTGTCCTCATAAAAGGTTTTCAATATCGCATGTCTACCTTGGGAGGGTCCATGTGATGACATTCCTTCCCAAATGCATCCTAGCACCTTACCCGAAGTTTTGTGGTAGCAAGCATCTGATGGTAGAATTTGTTGTTAGTACTAGACTTTCCTTAGGATGGCTAGATCTTGCTAACCTTAGAATTTTTCTTAGGACCTAATGTTTATCTCCTTAGCACGGTGAGGTGGACCTTCGATTTCCACATGGTCAGGTGGTTGTGGCCTACTTTTGGAAGTCAGTTCCCTTGCAAAGCGTCATTGTGGCCTTTTTCAGTTGGTGCATCTTGTTCATGTTTCCAATTGTTGATGTTGATAATGTACCTATGATGATGTTTCTTGTAATCTGTGTACGATTGTAATTGTATCGCTCCACTAAGGAGTAATATGGATGTAATTGGACAATGTAATGTTAATCTATGTTAGTGGATTTAGATTGTGCGGTGTTGGTGTTGACAATCCATTATGTGCTTATGAATTATATTTTTATTCCAGTTGATGTTTAGAATAACATGGTTTAGATGTGCTAAACATACGCAAAGGATTAATATGGTTAAATGTGGCATTTATGAATTCTTATGGATGTTCTATTATGTTTCATGCAAATGGAATTTGTTGTATAATGTTGACGAGCCTCATGGAAATTTATGTGTTGTAAATCTTAATTAATACTCGTAATTCAATGTTTCTTTAAAAAAAAAATTATTGCATTTATTTGTTATTGTTGTATGATTATCTGATTTCATAGGTTTCTCATGGAGAATATTATATATATATATATATATATGACGATCGACTCTTAGTAGGGCTCGAACCTACAACTACCAGCATTGACTCACCACGCCCCAACCACAAGGTCATGATTCTTACTCATTCCTAACAGTGCATACATACATGGGGAATCCTCATAACATAGTATTCAATTCTACATCAGTCATACTGATCTAACAAAGTGACAATGGAGATTCAAGCTAGCTAATTATGCATTGGTTAACCTCTACTGCAACCACAAGTTTAGAACGAGAAAACAAGATGGAGTGGGAAGCAATATAACCCCCCAACCTTGCTGCCCTGAGGCTGCCATGTTTCAGCCTACCCCCACTTCTATCTCCACCCACCTACCACAACTATTCCCTCCCAGCCTCGCCCCCTCATCGATTAATCAATACCCTACTATTTTAAGGATGTGCTTGCTAGAATGACCCTAGAATAGGGGGGTTGGCCCCTACTATTTTAATGGGCATCTCCATCTTGAGAGATGGCTCTCTCACTCACGGATTAAAATGAGGAGCCCATCCCGACCGCCCCCAACCTTCCTCCTAATTTGGGTTGGGTGGGGAGCCCCTGGTAAGGCTTCGGTATAAGTAGTATGGGGTGGCTAGGTGATCTAAACCTCCATCTCTCAAAAGTGGGGTTGATCTTGAACCAATGCATATCTGGCACCTAGACATCTATAGGAGGGGGGCTCGATTGATACCAAGTGGAATGAGTGAATGGGAACTACCCAACCTAGACTTCATTTATTCCTATCAATGATTGACAACGAACTCATTTGAGACTTTGTGATTCTCTCTCCTCATCATATCTCGCAATACTATTATAGGACTTGTGGGGGGGGTGAGCGATAGTGAACCTTTAGGGTCTTCTTTCACGCCTTTTCTTTGAAAGCCACTGAGCATATCCACGGAGGACAAATCAAATACATAAGTCTCTTCCTGGTGCAGGAGCAATAGGATCAAGTATTACAGAAACATCTATGGAAATTGAACAACAAGGGTGGATAATGTGTTTCAAACCGGCCGTATGGTTGGATGGAAGCTCGTCCTCACCATCCATTTGTTCTGTGATAAATGTTCTATTAGGCTATCACTAACAACTAGAAATCTCGGGTGGCCTCTAACGTTCCCACCCCTATCTAGTCTCCATGTATATATGTATGTATGTATGTATGTATGTATGTATGTATATACATATATGTATATATACACATATGTATATATACATATACATGTATATACATAGATATACATATGTATACATATACATATACATATACATATACATACATATATATATACATATGTATATATATGTATGCATATGTATATATATGTATGTATATGTATACATTTGTATATATATGTATGTATATGTATATATTTACATATATATACACACATATATGTATATATACACATATGTATATATATATATATATATATATAGAGAGAGAGAGAGAGAGAGAGAGAGAGAGAGAGATCCTTACATGCTCTCCGATGTGTGCCACCACAATCCCATCATTCATCTCAATTGTTAACAACACCTAGCCATGTGGGATCTTGGGATTCACCCCTTTATACTAAGAGATGAATACATGGTTCCAAGCTAAGAACAACATGTACACAATTGGCTTCAAACACACAAGACTATCAAGCACAAGTCAATTTTACAAGTTGGTTCAACACAAGGATCATAATCCATGTGAGAGGAATAGAAAAGGAAGCCTAAGTGATGGAATGTCTTCACCTTGGTCTTCTAAGAAAAAGCAGACTTTGGAGACATAAGTATATCAAGTAACACTCATCCCCATAGATGGTATTCCTTTGAATATTTTCATCAAACTAGATAAAATCTAAAAAGTAATATTCTCTTGGCTACAACATTCACATTGTAGACACATAAAATTAATTAAATTAATATTTAATTAATTATCCCATGTACGCATAATTAATTAATTTAATTATGTTAACCATTTTATTGTCCAAATTAATTAAATCATAATTAATTAATTACCCCTTCCATTTCTCCTAAACTTTGATTTAATAAATCAAATTCGGCCTTAAGGAATATTCCAATCCTATTCTTAATCCTAATTAGTCAAATTAATTCATAATTAATTAAAAAAAAATTGTGATTCCTACAAACCCACCTTTTAAATCCCTCATTAAGCTAATTAACCCAAAGCCTAATCCATGTTAGTATTTATTCAATTTTTAAATACTACACACCTACCCAAGATGTGACTCCACATGTGACCCCCTTTCACTAGCCATCTATATTTTCAACATGTGACTCACAAGTCACCTCATAGCCACCTTACCTCTTACACATGTCATAGACATGTTCCTTTCATGAGCTTCCCCATGTGTGCTCACACATGTGTGGTGCAGGAGCACCTAATAGGCCTTCATGCCTTAATGAAATAATGATGCAATATTCTAAGGGTTTTGAGTTCATGTTATTTAATAAGGTCAATCATGACCATTCTTGATGTAATAAATGTTTGTGAAGTCATTAGGCGAAGTTTTGAGACATATTGAAGTCATATAGTCAAAATTGTCAATAATTGTTAAGATATCACAAATGTGTGTCAATGGGTCATGTAAGGTATTTTATGATGTATAAGGGTCATTTTGGTCTATTTGAACCTATTTGAATCATTATTGGGTCATGGAATTCATAGATTAAGTATAGATTCAATTTGGAGCAAAATTGTCAAAGTTGACAAAAAGTTGTCAAGCAACTTTTGAGTTTGTAAGGGTAATTAGGAGTGAGTTTGTTAAGGACAAGTTATGAAGGTGGTTGTAACCATATGAAGGCTTGGAAGGCATTATAAAATCCTTTTAAACATTTGAAGGTGGTGGTTGTTCAATGTAATAAGAAAAATATCAATAAAAATTGTGATTTCCTGCATTTTTTTTGTGTGTTTCAGACGTGACAGTCTGATTTCTCTTGTTTTCTTGTTGGAAACTCATTGGTTTGAATTAAAAAACATTTGGTAATAATATAAGGGTGAATTATTAATATTTTTATCTTTGTTTCATTTCTTTCATTAAGTTTTGAGAGAGATCTTCTAATTTTTGTAAAAACTATGAAACCCTAGGTAGGGTAAACGGTGTTTAAAAAAAATGTAAATAGCCTCCATTCCACGTTGAACAAGGGCCAAAACCTAGTGGAATGGAGGGAAATGTTGTGTATTTTATCTTCTCTTTTGTTGTAGGATCTCATGAATGATTTGGCACGTGCAAACAAGTTGTAAAATGACTAAAATTGTGTCTCAGTCAGGGTATAACATCAAGAGAAGGGTGTAAAATGGTGAACCACATACAAAGGGGTCATTGGGTGAGTGATGGAAGGAAGTAAGGAGTATGGAGAGAGGTAATTGAAGTGTGCCAAGTATTGGAAATCTAAGGAAACAATCCAAATGTACAAACTTATTGATTGTCCCAGAATAACAGTGAATGCCATTAGTTTGATAATGTAGCAAGAAATTGTGTTTGTATGGATGAATATTGGTTGGGTTTTGTGGTCAGGGTTTGGAGGGGTGTAGGAAGACCCTATTGATACCTAGTAACCTTTTAAGGAAATTAATATTGGGAAGAAAACCTTTGAGATGGATTGTCCCTCAATGGCTTTGACTGTCCTAATAACAGTGAAACGGTGTTGAGAGTTGTGGTTCTTTGGGAGGTTCGGTGGGTAGAGAGAGTTCAAAGTGAACATGTTTGGAATCCTTTTAGGAGTTACAAGGGATTATGTGTTTTTGTGAGGAACCATTTCAATATGTGATTTGGGTACTAATGAAAGAATGGGAGTCCTAATTAGGGCAGTCATGGTTGTGTGGGTACAAAGGAGGTTAATGTTGTTAGAATGCTATGAGACATGGTTTGGGTTCAAGAAGGTTGAATACGCATGGAGGAATGTGTGTGAGTGGTTGGATAAGGGCTTGAAGAGGTTTGGATGTTTTTGGGCTATTGTAGCCTTGTGAAGGATTTTGTGAGTCAGTAAAGGGTTGTCACCTAATTGGATAGGTGAGTTGGGAGAAAGATCTCCCTAAGTTGTGTTCATCCATTGATTTTGTTGGATGTTCTGCATCAATGTGTGAGCACACTTTCACTTGCACCCCACATTTCCTTGTGACACTTATCACAAGGCTAAGCCTTCAAACTTGGGACCACACTCCCTTTTAATCTCAACCCTTCACTTACTCCATCTCAAATCATCACTTCATTTCATATCATTATGCTGGACATTTATCCATAATCATTGCATCTTTATGTTGTCGATTTGACACCATAACACCCTCATCGTATCAAATTCAGTATCCACACATCCTTATATTGTTATGTAAATCTAAGAAATCCACATTCAACTCCATCTATCTATCGTACTCTGCATTTGTCAACCTTGGAGCAATGAGGTTCATGAAGATGAGGAGGACAAGGAAGACCAAAGCGGCATCGAGAGAATCATGATGGAAGTATTATTTACTTACTTTTTGTAGTTGCTTTATTCTAACCTTCTTCCTTGATATTTCTTTTTAAATGGTTTGATTTACAATGATTACTAATGATCTCCATTTTAGTAGTGACACATATCACTTGTTTAGATAAAGTCCCAATAGAGTTGGAAAGTAATGATGCATTTAAGTTTTTATCATAATTGAATCTAAACATATTTTAACCCTATATGAAATATAATAGAGTTAGAGAAATTATGGCTACTACAAGCCTTTACTTCTCTATTTCTTCCATAATGGCATCCGTTCATGCCTTGGCCTTAGATAAAATCTAATAGAGTTAGAATAGTCATGGAAAATTGAGTTTTCATGCAACTATTCTTCCCAAGGAATAAGGAATTCATTCCTATTGTAAAACTCATTTCTCCACAAAATAAAAATTACCCATAAGTTTTAAATTTTAAAGTATATATTATTACTTTTTTCTAAATTTTCTTAATATATAGTTCTACCATTAAAGAACCTTTAATTTTTTTTAAATTAAAATACAAGAAAGTACTCTTTTTTTTAAATGCCCCTTTGTCCAAGATTTTACCCAACATCACACTTCTTCAATCATATAAAAATTTTAAGGGTTTAGATGCAAAATTTATGTAATTTTTTTTATACATGGAAATAAAATCTAACATTTACCATACACAAAGATTCATTTTATTTAACTACAACACTGCTAGGTAGAAATTTTGTTAACTCATGGAGGCTTACAAATGTGAGTTTCATGACAATAAAGGAGATAATACCTCTTAGAAGGAAAGATATGATCTCTCCTATTTATAAAAGGAAGGCTCCCCCTTTCTACTACAATCTTTATCTATTCTAAATCTACCTACTAACTTTACACTAATCCAAGATGATACTATAACTTAGTTCTCTTTTTTTGGAACAAGTTTTATCCAGTTCTCTATTTAGAACAGATATCTCAATAAAACAACTCAAACTTGCAGTAATCTTAATAATCTATACTAATTGAAAGCAAAGTGTTCATAAGAGTAAAAAGCCTCCCATTGCTCTCTTTTTCTTAAAATGGCTTAACGGATGGGCCTTTTGTAAACAAAAGGACTCAAAGTTTCCTTCAAATACTCAAGTCTTATCAACCACTGTAACCTAAGATTTGTTGAATATTCGAGAAACTGAAAGGGGGGGTGAATCAGTTGACAACTTAAATCAATTTGTTCTATTTTTTTGCACATCTGGAGTAACCATCAAAATTAATTAAAGACGGATATAACATGAAAACATAAACATGCAATAGATCATACAATGAACACCAGATATGACATGGAAAACCCATGAAGAATGTTAGTTCTCAATATAACACTAGTTAAGTTAATTTTTACAAAGGGTGCTCACTGCTAGAATGCTCACTACAGGAGGGCTCACTGCCTAGAAAAAGGCTCATTGTCGAAGAAAGAAAGAAGCAAAGGTAATCCACCACTAAAAGACAATATGCAAAATCAGAATTACTTATGATGCCTCAACACCAACACACTTCACACATCATTAATAATCAGATCCTTCCTTTTCAATCTTCCATATATTCAATTACAATGCCACACTTTTTTCACTCTAACTCATTTAGATCATCCCCATATATATATATACTATCTTCGGCAAAAATAATCTTCTAAGTCAACCAAGACATAGATCTAAAATAGGTCAACACTAAACATCTTGGTGGTGGGAAGGAGTGAGAAATAGACCACACCACAATACAAATCATCGGTTAGATCAACATGTTACATCCTTCACAAATTTTGGACCCAAATCACAAATCACACGCTACACCAATGTCGACACTCTTCCTCAAATTCTGAACTTAATCCAAACCCAAAATAGCACTACCCAAAGCAACAAAAATAGGAATGGAACCAAGATACACATGAATACAATCGGTCAACACCATATCCAAATCCGGATCTGTTGGAATCAATGAACACTAAGAGGGGGGTGAATCAATGTTCTACAAATTTTAACCTTGTTATCCGGATTCTTCAATGACCAGATGAACAACAAAGAAAGAAAAGTGTGAAAACATAAAACAAGAAACCATGCAACCATGACATCGAGATTTTTATGTGGAAACCCAAATGGGAAAAACCACGGTGGGATTTGAACCCACAATATTATTCCTCTATGGCCAGTAGAAAAACAATATTACATAAGGGGAATGCACTTGCATTCAAACACACTGCCTAGAGCTCACTACTCAAGTTACAAAAATAGGGTTACAACTCTAGAGGAAGGCTCATTGGCTTATAGATGATTACAATAAATAGTGAACTAGAAAATAGCATCAAATTATGCCAAAAATCAGTTCCGGTTAGGCACAAAGTGATCCGCTACATTGATCTTCTAAACTACTCAGTTCTGCTCAGCAATTGCTCATCGATCATCAAAAATCAGGATGCACACGTGAAACTACGCTCAATCGCTCCAAAAACACCACACATAACATATCCGCTTCCAAATGCATCAACCCAATCGATCTTATATATCTGCACATACAAAAATTAATCTTCCACAAGTCGGCTTCACAAATTATCAAAATGTGAAACGTGTAGATGCAAGTCATCTTAGATCTATCACTGAACCATATTCCAAACCCAAAATACAAGATCACATGCTTCTTATAGGTCTCACATATAGCCCCAAACACATTTCCAACCACCAGAATTAACTTAAAGAATCTGGTCACACGATACATCATCAAACATGAAGAATACTCTGCTTTATTGCTCTACTAGATACCGGATATTCAAACAGGCATAGGAATTAACACTGAAGGGTGGTTTTTTGTGATAATTTTCTCCATATACCCAACCAACTAATCATTGACCACCGAAAACAAAACCTACTTCACCGAAAATCACAAAACTGTATATTGAACTGCACCTAACAATCTTAATCCAAGAATACTTTATCCAAGACATCCGGTTAGCCAAAACTTCATACCAGATCAAATCAGAAGGCTAAGTTGCCATCAATGACAAATCCTAAGAATCTACAAGCATTAGGAACTACTAATCTTCATTGGAGATCACTAGAACATCAAATGTCAACAATCTCCACCTTTGGCATTGATGGCAACACTGGTGAAAAATGGTAAGTATCCCAAAATCTGCAAAATGCCAAAAATCTAAATTCTGTACACTCAATCTAACTGACTCCTCCTAAACTGGTTTCTCCATTTTTCAATTCTCTCTCTCTCTCCCTTTGACATCAATGGAAAAGGGTGGGAATCCACCAAAACTTATGTATAAAAGAATGAATGAATGCAATTGATTACATGAACTTAAAGATGTCAAAGTAAATCACTTTTAAGGATTTCAGATACTCATTACATCCTCTCAAGAAATAGTCAAAGACATTTACTAGGGTACTGTACATGAATGCATGAATCTCAACACTCTGAAGATTGGATGGCACCAATTTACCTAAGGCACTTATTGCATCCTATTGTGTTCCCAGCAAGGTATCCATCTAGGGAGTTATCAAAATCCTTAAATGTCCTACTCTACTCAACATTCTCTCCTTGTGTTGGTTCAAGCCCTTTATTTTGTCAGAATAATCCAAAATTTGTGTTTCAAGGGTACTCGGGAAGACCGATTGAGGTGCAAAAGAATGACCTATACCAACTAATGTACCCTCAAGATCTCTTATATGCCAATCAGTGTCTGTAGTAAACTTGGGCAAAAATAGACATGATTTGAAAATTTTCCCGCCTTCATCCAATGCCTCTTCTACACTCTTCATTGCAGTCTTCAGGCTTGCTTTATCTCTCTCAACTTCTTTCAACTTTTCCTAAAATCTCATCTCATTAAATATTTTCTATACAGATTCATCAATCACCTTTTCTAATGATACAAAATGAGTGTTAACAACATTTAGCAAGTTCTTAAGCTTTTCGGAGGGAGAAGCATCAAAATCCTGACTAAAATTAGGTAAAAGTTTTTCCAAAACCTCAGTTGCAAGAGAGATGATCTATTTTTCTTCGGACTGATATTTCAATGGGTCTTCATTTGCCTTAATCTGAGCTTGGGTGGCAAGTTTCAATTCTTGAAGAGGGGAAAGAGTGCTTAAATCAACCAGAACATGGGAAAAGTCATCCTCAACATCAATCTTCTTACCTTTGTCAGTGACATTGGCCACAGTCATGTCACTGGAGGTTTCTCTGATGGTTCATCACTCTTCTCCTCTGCATTCACACTCTTTTCAACTTTTTCTATCTCCTCTGCTATCATTTCTATAATTACTTCTATATCAGGAGGGTCTTGAGTAGCTTCATCAGAGATATCTACTACTGGGTTCTCAAAAGATGCATCTTGTGTTGCTTCTTGCTCAACCGGATCAACAGATGGTTGATCCCTCTGACCACCGGAGACTTTTGCATGTACTTTCAGAATGGAAGTGTCTTCAAGATTTTGTCCTTCCTGATGGGTGGCATTTTCTGGTTGATTTACCTCATATCTTTTCTCTACCAAAAATTATTTCATTATTTGCTCAGTCTCATTTGTGACTTCATCAATTTTCCTGAGCATTATTTTGTTGACCCTTCTCTTGCTTTTGAACTTTTCTTTTGCCAATTTCAATAATCTCTCAACTTCATCCCTTGTGATAACTAAACAAGTATTAACCAAAACACACTCCTACATTTCTTCATCTTTCCAGCAGGCAGTATTTATCCAGATATCAATTCTTGATACAACTCTTTAGGTAACTCAGATGATAATTCAATTAGAGCCCTGCTTCCTCAATTTCTCTCCACTCCTTATCATCTGCATTCTCATCATATACAGTAAGATTGTTCAAATTTCCATCCTTAATGATTTCATTATTTATATCTTCAAAGGACTTAGGAGGAATAATCTTGACCTTACCGGACTCCAAGGCTTCATCTATCTCAGATTTTTGCTTTTGGCTTCCTCTAGATTTTTTGGATGGCTCACCTTGAGTCTTTGTCTTCTTGGAGGGTGGAGCATCACCCGATGGCTTTTTGACTACTCGAGCATAGGTAGCAGTCTTCTTAATGTTATAGACTTCCTCATCCAATTATGTCTCCTCCTTAGCTGCAACATATCGCCTTAGAGGCTTCTCCTTTTTCCTTTTCTCAACTCCGCCAGTAGATACTGCTGGTTTGGGCTTGGGTGGAGGTACCAATTTATTCACTTCGGAGAGTCATGCATATCTACTAGGCTTTTCCTTGGATTTCTCAGGAGGGTTTTTTGGTTTGGGTTGTGGCTTGATTGCATCCTCTTCTCTCAGTATATTCTAAGCTCTTGCCCTCTGAACAACCTCCTTCATTAGTCTCATTTGTTCTGCAACAGCCTCCGCTTCCTTTCTGATCTTTCTCTTTCTTTCGGCATCAGTGAATTGTTTGTGCAGGCTTAAGTCCTTTTCCTTAAAAGTGCCAAATCTTTCTTCCTTAGGATCTATCAGTTGGCTCAATAGGTGTTGAGCATATGCTTCTGTAGCATCATAAAGTGTACACCCTTTCTAGGATGTTACAATTCCACGCTTGGTTTAACACCCGCCTTAGTGTGTTTTGCATCCTGTATTTCTAATCTCCTTTAAGCATTTAATTAATTTAATTAAATCTAAATTCATATTTCATCACTACACACATTATAAAGTTGGGCCCTTTACCCTAAGCGTGCCCCTTTTTTCATTTTATTCCTTCAATAAATCATTAAATCATAAACCCTAATTATATCTTATTTTGACCTTTAATGCCCATTTTCGCATATCAAAACATCTTGAAATCAGCTATAACTTTGGGATTCTCTCTAATATCATCATATCTAATGGCTCTAAAAATTTGGTGAAACGTTGGTCGGACCGGGTGCACTTTGCACTTGGTCCCAGATATTTTTCTCAAAATTTTGGGAGCATAATTCTATGATATTATAATTCTTAACCCCAAGAAATTGGTAGGAAATTCAAATCCTAGGTCAGCCTAAAGATGAAATTAAGATCTAGGGTTTCATACATAAGAGCTCTCTTTCTTCATTTGAAGGCTAAGGAGTCGAATCTAGGAAAAAGATTTTGGAGCGATTACAAGGAATGTTCTATGTAGAGAAAGAGTAGATCTTTTGAAGTCTTCAACAACATTAAAAAACACCTATCAAGCATTCATCAAGCATTCTTTCATCAATTGGGGGATTTTGAAGATGTAGGAAAGCAATAGGAGATCACTATAATTGAAGATTGGCTTGTACCTCTCCCTTGGAGTTGGGTATGGTTTCATGTTGTTTCCATGTCTTTGTATGAGATTCATTACATCAATTTGATTTACATTCATGATTTAGATCACTTTGCATCATTTATTTAGAGCATTTACTTTGTCAATTACAATCATTTAGGGTTTACTCTTTAGGGTTCCTCTAGATTGTTTGCATTCATCCTAGGAACTTGCACACACATAAGATTATTACACACACTATTTTACTATACAAATCAGCTATTTTTTGAGGTGGAAATCACCGAAATAGGGGTTTGACTAAGGCAAAGCCCTATATAGCCACCCAAAACCCTATTTTTAACTACAGGTGCAGATTTGGGATCCGAGCATTTCTACAAATTTTAGGACTGACAGAGCACACACAGATAGTTCCAGGGACCAAATCTCAATAAAAACCCCTAGGATAGGGGTGTGGCACCCTGGTCCTCTCTGATTTCATCAGATTTTGGCAAGGCAACAGCTTGCAGTCTTTAGATCCCAGTCTATCAGTTACAGCTTCCAATCTACAAAATCAGGACAAGGGCGTAGCACTCTTGTCTTGGACATTTTGACTTGGATTTCTGGCACAGGTTCACCTCTAAACTTGTCTCCTAATATGTACTTTTCAACATTACATCAGTTATTCTCAGTTTTGTATTTTCAAATTAGGGTTGCTTGGGTATACTTGCATTCTAAGTTAAATCATTCAAATCTGCACTTTGCATCTCTCCTATCTCTCATTTACAGCAAAGGAATAGAAACCCTAAGAGGTAATCCTTGGCTCTCTCTACCTCACAAGTAGTAGCCGATGTGCGTTACCTCCCTAGGCTCTTTCGTATTCCACAAGTGTATACACGAGAGTGGGATTAGGGTTTGTTTGCTTAGTCTCACTTTTTCCCCTGCACATCTTTGGTGAACCTGATGTGAATTCAATCTCATTTTTGCATTGTTAGATTTAGATTTAGTATCTTTCATTTGCTTTATAAACATAAAATTCAAAAAAAAAAAAACTTTCTTTTATTTGTGTGCATTGTGTGTTTAAATTTCATTCAATTTCCATTTCAAAAATGTCAGATTTTTATTTGTAAGATGTTCATACTTTTGATGATGTATGTAATTATGTTGATAATGAGTTTAGTAAGGATGAATTAGATGAAGCTCTAGATGAGTTTTTGAACCCTAAGCCTTCTAAACCTTCATTTTTCCAAAAACTAATCAACCTTGTTACTATGCCATTTTGTGGTGATGAGAAAGATAAGTTGAATGATTCCTCTCATGGGTACATTCCTATCAACTCCTCCACTAAATCTAGCGACATGTTTGTCTACAATAATTCCCTTTATGAGAAGATGTCTCTTTTTTAATCAAAAGATAAACCTTTCAATCAATATGACCATGCCTTATTGGATGATGCTCTTGATGACTTTATGTCTCTTTCTAAATCTTCAAACAAAAACAATACATATAAAATATTGATCAACATGATAAATGTGAATGAACATAGCAAGCCTCTTTTTGTAGTCCAAGGTGCTTATCCTTATTCAACTTCACAACTTCCTAACCAACCCCTTTTCACTGTTCAAGGTGGATATAGTCATGATTCCTTTAGTACTCCTAACAAACCTATCATTACTATGCAAGGAATAAATCCCACTAAGAGTCCTTATAGTTATGCTAAACAACTAACAACTTAGGAGAGTCATCATGCAGTTGCCCACACTTATAGCACAAGAAACAATAGGAAACCTAACCCTCCTCTGATTATCCCTACTTCTCTTCCTGATCCTCAACCTATTCTTCCTTAAGCACCTCACATTTCACAAACTCTTGGTAAGGAATATGTGATGAATACTAAGAGGGGGGGTGAATTAGTATACCCAAAAACTTTAACAAACACTTAAGCAATTTTACTACAGACCAGTATAGTCCTTTAAATAGTAAACCGGTGAATACATAAACAAGCCAAATAGAAAATAAAGAATTCACCCACAATAACACAATCACCATAGCACAAGATATTTTGACATGGAAACCCAAATGGGAAAAACCACTGTGAGTAAAACTCACAAGTCTACTATCTACAGAATAGCAACCAGACCGGTTAAGGTCTTACAATGTTCTTCACGAGAATAGATCCTGTTAGGAATCTTGATCTTTGTTAGGAGATAAGTCATGTTAAAGACTACCATGTTAAAGGATTTTAGATCCACAACTGTGAACCACCTTGTTAGAGGATTTTGAACAGGCTTAACTAAGCCTACCCGGTTAAGGGTTTTTGACTTGTCAAAGAGATTAGTAATCAACAAGTAAGTGATATACAAAGTAGCACAAAATGCTTAGTTAGATCCTTGATTTCTCTCTATTAATGCATTGCAACATTATTTCAGTCTTTTGTTCAATCTCTGTCGCAAGATACCTTTTTCGCAAAGACCTAATCTTCTCTACACCACTTCACCCACACACACAAAACCCTAGACATGATTTCCTCATATAGGAATCTGATTTCATGTCGATCCAATGAGATTAGACTACAATTTCCTAGGTATAGTGCATCTAGACACAATTTGTAACACGACACAGAATCACCGCATCGGTGTCGGTGGATGATAACTCATCACACTTTACAAGTTTTTCTGTTAACAAAACACAGTATACCGATTACCGGTTTACAAACAAAGACTGGAAAACTGGAATGTACTGTTCTGATATTAAAAAGATTGGTTGCCGCTTGGGGTCTTCGTACCGCTTGAAGTCCTCGGTCATGCTTTGACCGGTAAGCTCCTTCTGCAAACACCGATAGTCTTCAACAAACAAAGACTATGCATACAATGGCATATAATACCGGTTTGAACGATACATCGCATAGTACCGGTTGAGAATAAATCATATAACAAATAAGTGTGTGTCAATCAATAACAATCACAACTAAGCACAAAACATCATCAAAATTCCAGCAATCTCCCCCTTTGGAATTGATGGCAACACTTAGGAAAATTTGACATCTAAGTGCTTACAAAACAAAAATGATGCCATAATCAAATTACTCTCCCTAAGTATATACACTACTCCCTTTGCCAAAATTACAAGCATGTACTACTTCCATTTGCATAAAATTTTCACTATACCACTCCCCCTTTGCCAACAATGACAAAGTAATGCAAACATGCCAAAATCATATTGCATAACATGAAAACAGAGTATATGTTTATGACAATAATGAGTAAAACTTTTCAAAAAGGAATTTAAAGTTTTTCAGAAATTCCTTCATGTTAGTAGACCAAGTATCTAGGAGTGAGGCAGCAATTTCACTCTGAGTCTTCATCTGGAATGCTAATTCCTCCATGGCATCAATAGTGCTCAATTCCTGAGTGACAATAATGGCGTCCATGTTCAGAAAGCATTTTTGAAGAATCTGCAACTTAGGTAACAAAAGCAATTGAAGCTTTTGCAGATCTTGAGTCCACTTGCAGATCTCTGAATCAATCCTATCAATCCGGTGTCTATGACTCTGTATAGTCTTCCCATACACTGTGAAGGAATCATATGGCACTTTGAAGTTTTCTATATACTGCTTTAACTCCGATTGAAGTTGACCCTTCTTCTTCAGAGCATCATCATAGAATACATCGGGTTGGCAAATTTTGCTCAAATGTTTTTGTCCTTCGGCCATTGCCAGACTGATATCATCTCTCTAACGGATCGGCTTGGCTCTGTCTTCGTTAAGTTGCTTCACCAATGCAACTTTTAGGCCCTTTTCATGCTTTTTCTTTACAGTAGCCTAGGCAGCATCTTCCAATGATTGCACTTGATCACCCACTATTGTGCATAGAAGCTTCAACTAGGCCAGTGAGGAATCAGTACCGGAAAGATAAGTATCGGGGACTAAGGTTGAAAGAGTATCAACAGCAAGTTGAATAAGATATTTTTCTTTCTTCCTTCTTAGTTCCTCCAATCTTTCTTGAGAAAGTTCAATACTTCTAAGTAGCTCAGTTTCATCTACAGATTTGGTGAGACGGGCAAGAGTCAATTCATTGTGACCGGTGGGATCAACTTGTTTGACTTGAACTTGATCTTCAGTTGCCTTGGGAGTCTCAGAAGTCTGTCCACCTTCCTTTGCTTTGATCTCCTCTTGTCTCTTCTTCTCTTGCTCTTCGTTTTCCTTAGCCTCCTTGTCTACCTTCTCTTTTTCCTCTTTCTCCTTCTCCAGTTTCTCCTTCTTTGCCTTCTCCACTTTCTCCTTCTCCACTTTCTCCTTCTCCGCTTTCTCTTTCTCTTCTTTTTCCTTCTCCACTTTCTCCTTCTCTTCTTTCTCCTTCTCCTCTTTTTCCTTCTCCATTTTCTCCTTCTCTGCTTTCTCCTTCTTCTCTTTCTCCTTCTCCATTTTCTCCTTCTCTGCTTTCTCTTTCTCCTCTTTCTCCTTCTCCATTTTATCCTTCTCGATTTTCTCCTTCTCCACTTTCTCTTTTTCCGCTTTCTCTTTCTCTGCTTTCTCTTTCTTCGCTTTTTCTTTCTCATCTTTCTCTTTTTCTGCTTTCTCTTTCTTTGCTTTCTCCTTCTCCACTTTTTTTTTTCCACTTTCTCTTTCTCCACTTTTTCCTTCTTCGCTTTCTCCTTTTCAAATACCTCCGGTTTAGTACCTTCAACATCTAATGCATCCACATTGATAGGGTCATTTTTCTCAGTTACTCTTTCTCCCTGATCATTGAAGGTTTCATCTGATTTTGATTTTGATAGGTCAAGCTCTTACTCAGCCTATCGATTTGCTTCGAATACCTTTTGGCATCTTGACAGCTTCTTGAGCCTACAGATAATTTAGAGTTGGAAGCATCTGGGAAATATTGAGCAAAAATTTGCTCTCTAATTGTTTGCTCATTTTCAATGACAATCTGCCATTAGTTATCCAAAGAATCATACAAAGAATTAGAAACTATATGCTTAATGTCGATTGGAGATCGATCATTATCACATAAATACTTAATGAGTTCTTTCTCTACCTCCTACTTTTTCAGTATCGTTAAGATCATCAAGAATTTTCCTTCTAATATTCTTTATAATCCTTTGATAATGTGTCGTAGGCCTTTAAGAGGCAACGTGTATATTTACCAGTGTAGAGGTTGGTACATTATAAGTTAGCTTGTTCTTCTTACTCGATTGCCTCACCTTGTTCATTTCATCTTCCGATTCAGTGTCTACTATATCCTGTACTCCGTTCTTGGTTTTCCTCTTCCTCTCAAATACCTTTCGCAGAATAGCCTCCGGTTTCTTCTTGGCTGCTGACCTCTTGGTCACTTTTGGACTAGTAGGAGATGTAACTAGTGTCGATGCCGATGGCACAACTTTCCTCTTCTTCTACTTTGATACTTTAGTAGGACTAACCCTCTCAAAGTAGGTATCGGTCTTTTTCTTCTTTGGATCAAGCGGTGAAGCAAGTAGGGTAGAGGCATACCCAGTGAGTATATCGTTCACCACTTCATAGCCCATAGGCTCAACTTCATCTTTTCTTGGCTCAACCGCTTCCATTATGCAATGATCCACTTTGATCATAAAATAAATATCATCTTCATACTTCTTAACCAGGTCACCTGATATCCTTGTTCTCTGGTTCATCTTCAATCTAAACTCATCAAAATACATGTTCAGAGTCTCCGGATAAGTAGATCCCACTTCTTGCAAACTCTTCTTGATTTATCTTGAAACTGATAGGTCACTCAACCATTGAACATCACCAACTCCTGGAAAATACCCTTGAAAGTAGAAAAACAACCTGATAAGTAGTTGACCGAACTTGAACCTTAGTGTCTTATCCTCTTTGATGGATTTCAAATTCTCCATGAGTTGTTTTTGCATACAGGTACGCAAGTCATATTCTGCATCATCCTTGATCATCTGATAAGCGGCATGCATCGCAGTTGTAGGAACAGAGTTCATTCTACTAGCATAGTATACTCTATACCCGATCACCATGCACGCATACTTCACCATGCCATCTCTTATGATGTTGACAGTCATTGCCCTCTTGTCACTCACAGAACCGGTGAGCTCTGTCACTTTGGATTTTGTGATCTTACAAAGAAGAGGGACTTCTCCAATATTGCAGAAACTAGAAACGACATGGATTACCTTCGGTGTGATATCATGGGTTCGCTCAAGATACATATTGTCACCATGAACCCTACTAAGAATAATTCTTATATGATCTTCTATGAATTCCTCGAGAAAATATACTGCATTGTGGAATTTCTTCTTCTCGATCATGTTGTACTCTAGTTTAATCTTCTTATCTTTTCTACAGAGAAAACTCAACTGGGAGTGAATCACTAGAGACCCTAGGTCTTCTAGTTTGCAATCAATGTAACCAGAAACATCCCCTTCGACAATGACTCTAGTGGGAGTTTGAGATAGGGCATTGTATTTCAACTTCTTCCTAAGAGATCTGGATGACTCCTTAGGTGCGAAAGAACTAGAAGAGACTTTGGATGTAGAAGCCATGTCTAAATAATTCTGAATGATAAGAGTGATTCGACAAAAAATACCTTTTCACTCCAAACTAGGGTTCGCCGATGTCGACCACAACACACTTCTCCAAAAGCTTGCTTTACCACTCTGACCTCCACTTTGGATAACTTGAAATAATTGTTGAGTCTTGCACAAGATTTCTTCTTCGAATGCAAGATTGATCGCTTTTGTTGCTCTGCTCAAGTTAGAAAAATGCTTCTTCGAAAATAGGTAAGTAAAAATGACTACAAGAATCACCTTTATACATGTTCCTACCTACCATAATAAATGCATCACCATTAGGGTACAAACCCTAATTTTACCTTTTACCACTTTATTTCTTTTGTTGGTCAACGGGTAACCAATACCCATAAAATCACTTTACAGATATACTCTGGGGGTTCAAAACATTGTTACCGATATGTTCCCCCTTAAGCTTTTTGAAGCTTAATTTGCCAATTCAGGGGTCTCCACACTGGGTGCGGAAACTGGTACATCTTGTGGCTTCTCTTCAGATTTCTTTTTCCAAATTTTATCCATATCGACCTAAATGGTTTCAACATCAATCTTTCCTTTACCTTTTGGGTCGACCGGTTTGTCTTCCGATGGATTTTGTCTCATTTTGCATGCTCTGGCAAGATGTCCCAGTTTGTTACAATGATAGCATACCATACCAGGTGCTCTCCATGGTCTGGTGTTCACATTTCCATTCTTTTTCCTACATGTTGCAGCAATGTGACCGCTACCACAACAGATCACATAGGTTGCTCTCCAACCGTTTGTCGCTCCATAACCATTTAACTTGTGGTCATAGGTTTTATACCGGTTTGGGTTCTGGTTCATAAGAGGTTCTTGGACAACTCCTTTTGATCTCAGTGCATAATCTCTAGGGTTGTTCATAATCGATCTGTACTCAAAGGATCTATGCCCAAACTTGTTGCATGTGTAACAATGACCATTAAATCTACCAATTCTAGCCTTATGGTCATACACATTGTTTTGCATGTAAGGGAAATTATTATAAGTCTTGCTCATACATACATTGGTAGTATGTCCTTCCTTATGATAGTTAAAGCATACAGGTTTGAACTTTGACTTACTTTTTATTTTGTTGTTGTTCTCAGGTACCAATTGCTCTTTTGGTGCATCAATCTTGGTTCCAGAGGATTCACCTTCCTCAAAAGTAGAGAAACCAAGTCCGGTGGTATCCTTTGATGGCTTCATTGATTCCATCTTTTGGTCCAACTTTGCAGCACTCCGGTTGAACTTTGCAAGTATCTCCTTTGTCTCGGCAAGTTCTTTGGAAAGAGCTTCATTGGTCTTCATTAGGGTTTCATTCTAAGAAATGGTTGCATTCAGTTATGCTTGCAATTCTTCTTTCTCTTCCTTACCCTCTTGTAGATAAGTGGTAATGGTACCAATTTCTTGTTTCAACTTAAAGATCTCGTGCTCCTTGTCCTTCACTAGATCCTCAGCTTTTTTTTGATTTTCCAATTCCTGACTCATCCTAATGGTCAGTCCTTCCAGCTCCCTCCTCAGGTTAGTTTTGGACTCATTTAGTTTCTCCACTTCTTCGACTAGGGCATCCATGTCTGCTTCATCAGAAGAGTTGTTTTCAGTAATTTCCAGCATTTGCTCAGCAAGTTCTCTTCTTTTGGCCAAAGAGGCTTTATACTTGACCTTAAGTTCATCATAGGCTCTCTCAGATTCAGCCAAATGGTGAGTGAGTTCCCTCATGCTATATTCCCCCATATCTCCTTTCAAGTAGTTAGACTTAAAGAAAGGTTGGCTCTGATACCAATTGATGAATACTAAGAGGGGGGGGTGAATTAGTATACCCAAAAACTTTAACAAACACTTAAGCAATTTTACTACAGACCGGTATAGCCCTTTAAATAGTAAACTGGTTAATACACAAACAAGCCAAATAGAAAATAAAGCATTCACCCACGATAACACAATCACCATAACACAAGATATTTTGACGTGGAAACCCAAATGGGAAAAACCATGGTGAGTAAAACTCACAAGTCTACTATCTGTAGAATAGCAACTAGACCGGTTAAGGTCTTACAATGTTCTTCACCAGAACAGATCCTATTAGGAATCTTGATCTCTGTTAGGAGATAAGTCATGTTTAAGACTACCCTGTTAAAGGACTTCAGATCCACAATTGTGAACCACCTTGTTAGAGGATTTTGAACAGGCTTAACTAAGCCTACCCGGTTAAGGGTTTCTGACTTGTCGAAGAGATTAGTAATCAACAAGTAAGTGATCTACAAAGTAGCACAAAATGCTTAGTTAGATCCTTGATTGCTTTCTTTTAATGTATTGCAACATTACTTCAGTCTTCTGTTCAATCTTTGTCGCAAGATACCTTTTCTGCAAAGACCTAATCTTCTCTACAACACTTCACACACACACAAAACCCTAGACATGATGTCCTCATATAGGAATCTGATTTCATGTCAGTCCAATGAGATTAGACTACAATTTCCTAGGTATAGTGCATCTTGACACAATTTGTAACACGACACAGAATCATCGCATCGGTATCGGTGGATGATAACTCATCACACTTTAGAAGTTTTCCGATTAACAAAACACAGTATACTGATTACCAGTTTACAAACAAAGACTAGAAAACTGGAACATAGTGTTTCGATCTTAAAAATATTGGCTGCCACTTGGGGTCCTCGTACCGCTTGAAGTCCTTGTACTGCTTGAAGTCCTTGGTCATGCTTTGACCGGTAAGCTCTTTCTGCAAACACCGATAGTCTTTAACAAACAAATGCTATGCATACAATGGCATATAATACCGGTTTGAACAATACATCACATAGTACTAGTTGAGAATAACTCATATAACAAATAAGTGTGTGTCCATCAATGACAATCACAACTAAGCGCAA
This sequence comes from Cryptomeria japonica, assembly GCF_030272615.1. Lineage (NCBI taxonomy): Eukaryota > Viridiplantae > Streptophyta > Pinopsida > Cupressales > Cupressaceae > Cryptomeria > Cryptomeria japonica. Next base: position 558,198,307 of record NC_081409.1, on the reverse strand, counting down.
AACATCATCAAAATGCCAACAATATGATCTTATTGAACAACTCAAAGCTACTCCTGCCAAGATATCCCTTTGGCCTAGTTAAGAGCAGACCCTGTTAGGAGTCACCTGGTCAAGGGATTTTACAACTTATCTCTTTTAGGAGCTTTACCCTATTAGGAGTAACCTCATTGGAGGATTTAAACCCAAATTAATGAGCCACCTAGTGAAGGGATTTACAAGATCAGGCCTTTTAGGACCTACCCAGTTAAGGGATTTTAATGTTGTTGCTACTTTTAGGAAACAATAGATAAATGCTCTAGAATCGGCACTTCATAGCTTGTTATTACAGATCCTTGTCATCTCCAATCTGCTTCTCTCATGCAGACATCTCAATCTGGTTCGACACACACACACTTCTCTGATCACCGACACAATACACCTTCTAAAACTTGACCTAAATAGACTTTACAATTAGGTCAGTTACATAACCCTAACTTAAAATGAATCTACATCATAGATCAGATCAGATCATTACAAATCATTACAGATCATTACAAAAAATTACAAGACAATTACAGTCGTTGAATGATCATAACTCATCACCGCACATCGATTTGATAAGGTATCAAACCCTTAACACATTCTGCTAAGCACTTTGCTACTTCCCAAGAAATTCGCTCCTTGTACGCGCCAAAATAGCATCTTATCTCTTCACACAAATTTTGACATGTCATCATCAACTTATGAACGTGAAAAGAATCACCTCCAAACCATAAACATCATTGATCAAAAGATCTTGATGTTGGTTCTCAAACCCTAGCTGATTATACAATAGTCAATTGCAAACATGACTTTCGGTTCTCCACACATGATGTGGTTCAAGTCATAGACTCCTTATAATGTTGTAAGCATACATTCGAAACCGCAACACCTAACTCAACACAGATCACTACCACAACCATCTCCTTCTATGTTCCTACTTACCGGTTCACTGTCACTTGGTAGTTTTGCTTTCCAACTCAATCCAATTCAATCTATTAATGGTTAGACTTAACTAGTAGACTTAAAAACATAAACACACATGGTTGAACATGGTTTCCATCAATGACAACACAAATAATTGATCATCAAGCATTATATCATCAGCAACAATCCATCAATCTTTCATCACCAACAATCCTTTATCGCTACACTATCCTCTCCATTAGTTATGCCAACATGCCAACAATATTATCCTTTAATGATTGTGGTTATCATAAACGATAGTGCAATAAGATGAACACTAGTGGACAATGGTTCTGCCCTTAATATTTGTAGCATTAACTTGTTGCATAAAATCAATGTCGATACATCTCTCATTAAGCCTGATTCTCTCACTATCTGAGGCTTCGATAATGTTGCTAAATCTTCATTAGGTATCATCACCTTACATGTTAAGGTAGCTCCTATTACTTTACCCACACCTATTCATGCCAGGCTTAGAAATCTGACATATAATTTGTTATTAGGGAGACCTTGGATTCATATCATGCAAACTACCCCCTCTACATTGCATAGGCAAGTTAAATTCATTTACAACAATAAAACATATACCTTTCTATGTGACAATAATCTCCAGGCTTGTCTGCAAACATCAACATCCAAATCCTCTTCAACTAGTTCTTCCCCAATTATCCTAGATGATTCTTCCAAAATCTCTACTTCTAATAGTGTGTCTATTTCCTCAAGTTCATCTCCTACCTCTAGTTCATCTCCAAATAATTCCTCAAGCGAACCTAAGGTTCTTGAGGAAGAGCCTTCTCAACCCAATTCCACTATCAAAGATGTCTTCTCTCCTGAAAAGATTCTTGCAGAAGATGATTGGGGATCCCTTGACTTTAGACCTACTTTCATAGGAGAATTTAAGATTTCCCTTAGAGAACCCAAGGTTGAAAAGAATAAAGAAGAAGAAGAACCTAGAAAGCAATCCTTTATCCGAGCCATTAAGTAATAACTTTATGGTGGCTTCTCAAACTTCGTCTCCCTTGGTTTTTGATCTAGAGGATTTTGATCCTTCACTTTATGAAAATCCTCCTTCTCTTTAAGAAATGGCTAACCTTTATGGCCCTGGCTTTCACATCCTATCTAGGTGTGGATATAATGGTAATAGATGTAGTGCCCAAGAACAAGGGATAAAAGTTCCCTTGGAAAATAACTTATGTGATACAACATTCAGGCTTGGTTATGATCCTTTTGAGTGTACTAAAGCTTCTAAGAGACCATCTATTAGTGTTAATGTCATTTCCACATCCCTTTCAATAAAATATCAAGAGTATATTGACTATGACTCTTCTAGTGTCTTTGATTTGGATGTTTATCCCACTCATGATTCCTTAGCTGAGTTCCTAGGAGACAACCTTCCTTGTTATCACCATAATCATGGTTTTCCCTATTGTTTAAATACAGAATCTTACTTTGGGAAAGAAACAAATAATGATGAGATAGTCGCAGAATTTCCCTAGTTGAAAGACGTTCCTCAAAAAATAAATCTCCTCATAAGTGACACTATTGATATCATGATGGATCCTTGTATTAAAGATAAAGTCATTAAGATGGGGGAATGTCTTGATGAAGAAGAACAAAAACAATATTCAGAATTGTTAGATGAATTCCCTGAAATATTTGCTTGGATATATTCGGACATGCTTGGCATTGATCCTAAGATTGTCACTCATAACATTGTCTTGGTTCTTGATGCTAAACCCATGAAACAAAAGATTTGAAAGATGAACCTTAAAGTAGCATTGCTTGTTAAGGCTAAGATTGAAAAGTTATTGGATGATGGATTCATCCATTCTATTGATTATTCCGCATGGATTTCAAACATTGTGGTTGTGGCTAAATCTAATAACAAGATTAGGATGTGTACGGATTTTTTAGATCTTAAAAAAGCTTCTTTGAAGGATGATTTCCCTCTCCCAAATATCGATATGATGGTAGATTTTGTAGAAGGACATTCTTTATTCTTGATATATAATCAAATCTTCATTAATCCTCAAGATCAATTCAAAACTGCTTTCACCACCCCTTGGGGCACGTTTAATTGGGTTATGATGCCTTTTGGATTGAAAAATGCAAGCGCTACATATCAACGTGCTATGACCCTTACCTTCCATGATTACATGCATGAAATCTTAGAAGATTATGTTGATGACATATTAGCTAAATCCATTCTTTATATAGATCATGTTAAGATCCTTCGTCAAGTCTTTGAAAGAATTCGTAAGTACAACATGCGCTTGAATCCCCGAAAGTGCGTTTTCGGTGTGGATAATGGAAAACTATTAGGATTCATAGTCTTGCATCATGGAATTGAGGTGGATACGAAGAAGATAGATGCCATTGTTAACATGCAACCTCCTAAAAATGTTGCCCAATTAAAAAGTTTACAAGGAAAGATTCAAGCTATTTGTAGGTTTGTTTCTCAACTTGCAGATCGTACCTTTCCTTTTACTCAGTTGCTTAAAAAGAATATCATCTTTCAATGGAATGAGGATTTTTGTCAAGCATTTGAAGACTTATAAAACATATTTGGCCAACCCTCCTATTCTTCAACCTGCTGACCCTTCCAAACCCTTCCAGCTATACATTACGAACTTCGATACTCTGCAATAGAAAGACAATGCCTTTCTTTAGTTTCTGCAACCCAAAAATTAAGGCATTACCTTTTGAATGTTGAAGTTCATGTTATCATTAAATTTGACCCTCTAAAGCATCTTTTCTCCAAAACTGATCTTTCAGGATGCTTAGCCAAGTGAGTTATGATGTTGATCGAGTTTGACCTTAAGTTAGTCTCGCAGAAGGTAATTAAAGGTCAAGTGTTGATTGACCACTTGGTTGAGGCTCCTTCACCCTTCTCCCTACCTAACGCAGAGTCTTTTCCCGATGAATGCATTCTCTCTACTAAGGTTGATGAGATTTGGGAATTATATTTTGATGGCTCTAGGTGTCGTACAGGATCGGGGGCAGGTGTTGTCTTAATCTCTCCAAAAAAGAAACCTATCCCTTTGTCGTATCATCTCAATTTCTTGTGTAGCAATAACATTGTTGAATACGAGGCTCTTATAGATGGAATTATAGCAGCCTTATTATTAAATATAAAACATCTACATATCTATGGAGATTCACAATTAATTATAAGGCAAGTGACATGAATTTATCAAGCTAAACAAGATAAATTATCACAATATAGATATTTAGCTATATCCTTGTTGAAAAAGTTAGATTCTTATACCATGGAGCATGTTCACTGAAAAGATAATCGACATGTTGATGCAATGGAATGTGTAGCCTCTCTTATGTCTTTAGAGGACCCCTTGGTAGATCTTAAATTCACTATTCACAACCTCACTACCCTGGCTATTGCCGACAATCCTAGTGATGTGGAAAATCGTTGCATTGTAGATTATGATGAGTGGTACTCGCATATCACAAGATATTTGAGTCATGGTACCTTTCCCGAGTCTACGAATAAGAATACTAGGGCTAGGATTCACAAGTTGTCTGCTAGATACATTATCCTTTCTAATGTTCTTTGTAGAAGGGGTTATAATGTTCTTCTCCTTCGATGTCTCAACAAAGGTGAAATCCCTATTGCTCTTGAGGAAGCACACTCAGGTGCTTGTGGGGGACATTTTGGGGGCAGATTGTTAGTTCAAATATTTCTCCAAATGGGATATTATTGGTAGACCATGGAAAAGGACTCCTTTGTGTTTGTTAATAAATGTCATCAGTGTCAGCAATATAGCAATTTGATCCTTGCTCCTACCCAAGAACTTCGATCTCAAGTGGCATCTTGGCCCTTTCCCACATGGGGTTTGGATGTCATTGGTAAAATATCTCCTCCCTCATCTCAAGGAAATAATTTCATCATAACCACTATTGATTACTTTACAAAGTGGGTAGAAGCAGTTCCTCTTTGATCCACTATCACTGAAGTAATATGTCAATTCATCTTAGATAACATCATTTCCCGATTTGGAATACCTTCCGCTTTGGTTTCGGATAATGGGACATCATTTAAAATCAAATATGTGAAGAAGTTTCTTGAGAAATATCATATTCAACATAAATTTTCTACACCCTACTATCCTCAATTGAATGGTCAAGATGAATCTTCAAATAGAATAATCCAACAAATTCTTCATAAAATTGTGAACAAGTATGGTAAGGATTGGCACACTCAGTTAATCTATGCTCTTTGGGCTTATCAAACAAGCGTATGTATTGCTATGGGTTGTACTCCTTATAATTTTGTTTATGGTGTTGATGTTATTATGCCTTTGGAGTTAGAAATCCCATCTTTAAGAGTTTCTCTTAAGGGTATAGTGGATGATGATTCTTATAGAGAACAAAGGCTCCAACAACTTGAGATGCTTGACGAATGGTGCATAAATTCTCTCGAGAATATTCAAGCATATCATAAAACTTTACAACAAAGTTACAATGATAAAGTCATTCAACATTCCTTCTCAGTAGTTGATTTAGTTCTTTATGAGAATCAACACAACGTGAATGCCTTACCTAGGGAAAAAGGAAAATTCAGCCCTAATTGGCTTGGACCATACATTGTTGTCAAAGTCTATGGATAGTGCTTACAAGATAGAAGATGTGGAAGGTACGCCTCTCAAAGAGCCTATAAATGCTATGCACCTTCATAGATACTATTCCTTCTCTCTCTCTCTCTCTCTCTCTCTCTCTCTCTCTCTCTCTCTCTCTCTCTCTCTCTCTAGTTTATTATCTCTCCTTGTGCCTTTTCTTTCTTCAAAATTGTACAATATGTTAGCATATCTTCATTAAAGTATGTGGTATTAAATGATATTATATTGTTTAGTCTATATTACTTCATTCTTGACAAGCATGTCTCTTCGCTTTATTATTTGTATTGGATTCCTTTATGTAAATTGTAATAGATTTACATTTTATATGCGCTAGCATGTTATACAATTTCTTATGTGTTAAGTAGTATTATATCATGTTGTGTTTAATTAGAGTTAATTAAATCATATTAGTCATAAAGTTCTTAAGCTTAGCACATATTCTTCCTACATCACCAAGGTAGCATTTAATTAATATAGTTAGTTATTTAATTAAATCACACATGTATCAATTTAATCATGAAGCATTGAGAAATCAATCACATGGAAATTAAATTAAAAATACATGTTCATTACCAAATATGTTACTTTTAATCAAGGAAATTAAATTAAAAATACATGTTCATTACCAAATATGTTACTTTTAATCAAGGCAATGCATACATTGTTTCAAGAATTAAAATAACATGTTTGAGATAAAACATAAGCATAAATAAATATATATCGATGAATGTCATAACATGTATATCATTGTATATAAAAAAGTGTCACATATTGGAACATAGTCATCTCCTATCCCTAGGACTAGTAATTGGAGGATGGTGACTAGATGTCCCCTCCTGATCTAGTCGTGGGGGTGGACTCATGGGTGTGTATCATGATTTGAAACATGAGTGACTCTGTGAGGAGCTCCTACACTCCCTATCCATCATTATCCCGCGATATGTATCTACCTCTACCTGAGCCGCTGCTAGATCACGCTCTGTCTATTGTAGCCTCTCTAACAAGGTACTCTCCCTCTCTCGCCAGACCTCTAACTCCACCCAGAAGGGGGTGAACAGGTCCTCATGCTGCCCAACACTCCTCTAAGGTCTATGCACTATCTGCGAGGAGATAGGAATGTGTGTGGTAGTGATGTTGTTCGTCATTGCATTCTAGATAAGGGAATGCCACTCGTGAACACCAATTACAGAGATAGAAAGACATTTTCATCTATAACATTCTATATCATTAAATCTAAATGATTAAGATGCATAAATTGAACAATCATAAAACACCTTACCTAGATCTCCCTCTTGCCAATAGGGGTCATGGAAAGATACCTCCTGTGATGGGGACTTGCTAGGCTCTTTGTTCTCATAATTCCTTTGTACGGTGGGCATGGGATGGTGGGGACTGAAATTAGGACCCCTTATAGGGTACTTTTCCCCTCGAGATGGAATGCTTGGTGGATCTAGGGCAATGGTGTCATCTCCAGAGTGATGTGGAACTGCATCTGACTCATCCTCCTCACCCTCCTCATCCTCCTCCTCTCCATCCTCATCATCATCACCACCAACCTCCTTCTCTCTTGCATCATCATCCTGATCATCTGTGTCCTCCTCACCAAGGTCCTCCTCGTCACCCATGTGTCTCCATGGTCCAGGATTCCCTCTAGGGAAGTTTGCCAGAAAGATAGCTCCAGGGTATGTCCTAACCCACCATGTGATGTACCTCTGGTGTATGCCCACATCATCTCTATAATTTGTCGTGATATCCCAATCTGACCCATCTGAATCTCTGATATCAATCTCATCACTGGTAGGTCTCGAAATGGCTCCTAGCCTAGGGATCACACGTGAGTGTCGGATATAGATAGGCACATCTGTAGGGACACACTTATGAAACCCAAACTGCCGCCAGACTCGATCGAACTAGAATGGGACTATAATGTGGCTATACCATCCCTCCAGAAGATGGTTCCTCTACATACAAAACAACTGCCTATGTATACCTACCCACATGTACATCTTTAGGTAGGGTCTCCATCTAATAACCTTCGTTGTCAATCTGTCCAAGGTCACTCTCCAATGTAGCAAGTCTCTGAACTGCCACTCACAGGTAAGAGGATATGCAAACACCCTAGGCTGCTTCAGAACCAAATCAATGGGAACCCTAGCAGGTCTAGTGCACATGATTTACTCAAGAATCCAAACCCATAGTAGTGTGCAGGTCATCAGGCTGCATCCCTGTCCAAAAATGTACTCTCCTAGGTCATGATAAAGGTGGGCTAACATGCTCTACCCCCAGGAGAATACCCTTTGATGTCTCTCCATAGATCTCACCGCATAAGTAAGACCTCCATGCATATGTGTGTTGCGCCCATTAGGGCACACAGCTAATGTAATGGTAGCAATCATCAATTGTCTCACTATTGGTACCTCACTGGTGGGATGTAAAAGACAACTGATCATAATGTGGCCTTTTGTCTCACCAGGCATCTCTCCCAATATAGTATATATGCTCCCTCCTATAGTCGGTAGTAGTGCGATCGGCTAGGTACCTCACCGTCTCTCCTCTGATAGGAAAGTGGAGTATGCAGTACACATCCTCTAGAGTGGCCATCATCTCCCCCAAAGGTAGAAGAAAGGTGGAGGTATCTACATCCCATCTCTCCATCAAGGCCATCAGCATCGCAGGGTGGAACTTGATGGTGGGAATGGTCATCACATACCATATACCTACTGGGTGTAGAAGCTCTCTGTCCTTTTGTGTAAGCCTCAGAATCTAACTCCGAAGGCTCCGAAAGGTATGGCTGACAGTGTGCTCTCGTATGTAGGGAAGAATCTACAAAATGAAACAATCCAATCATCAATAATCACTCATTGATCATCATTATCTAAACATCATTCTATCTATCAGACGCATGATCCCGTGCAACCCTCGATGACTCTGATTAGGGACCAGGGTGCCCCTCTGGGACCAGAGCACCCTGGGAGGACCAGGCCACCCAGGTGGGACCAAAGTGCCCTGGGAGGACCAGAGCACCCCTGTGGGACCAAGGCACCCTAGGAGACCATGGTGCCCAAATAGAGGGGCATGTGCATGATCTCGATGCTGACATCATCAACACAGAAACCAACGTAAATAGTAAAAGTCAACAACAATTCAATAGAAGGTTAACTCACTTTGTTGAGTGGTCTGTTGGTCAACACGACCTAGCGTAGGATCTCCATCTGCGTGGGTCGGTCGGGTCGACGTTGAGGCATGATGGCTGATGCATGGGCTCCTCTGAAATGAATAGTGCCAAAAGTCAAAAAGTGACAAATGAAAGTGTCGCTTTCATATTTATGAGGTATGCACTTTTTCATTTTTTTAATTTTTAAGTTTAAAACCCCCAATTTTGCTCTTTTCAATTAATCTACCATAACTTGAGCTCGAGAGCTCTGATTCTCATGTTGTTGGTGGCGTCAGGATCGTGAATTCGCTCTCTTGCCCCATATTTATTCCATAAAGCACTTTGATGTACAATCGAGCCTTGTTGTGAACATGTCTCATCAAGGTCTTTATCACAATTTGTTGCGGTAAATATGATACCCTGTTTCACCTCACTAATAAGCAAGCAGAAACAGGGAGGCATATAGATACTCGTTAATTTCATCACATTCCTTAGTAAGAATTAGGTATTTTTGTGATCTAACATGTAGTTTTGTAGGGTGCGGTTCCTAATTGTGTACTGTAGATACCGCTGGGGACTTTGTTTGACAACTTATGGATATATCATTTTTTTAAATAATGTTTACTTTTCTGTACTTTATCTTCCATATGCACATAGTGTCATATGATCGTTAAAGTGGGGGCTAAATGTAGCGTCATAAATTATACACCCTTGCTAGGGTGGTACAATTCCACGCTTGGTTTAGCACCTACCTTAGTGTGTTTTGCATCCTACATTTCTAATCTCCTTTAAGCATTTAATTAATTAATTTAATTAAATCTAAATTCATATTTCATCACTACACACATTATAAAGTTGGGCCCTTTACCCTAAACGTGCCCTTTTTTAATTTTATTCCTTCAATAAATAATTAAATCATAAACCCTAATTATGTCCTATTTTGACCTTTAAGGCCCAATTTCGCATATCAAAACATCTCGGAATCAATTGTATATTTGGCATTTGCTCTAATATCATCATATCTAACGGCCCTGAAAAATTTGGTGAAAAGTTGGTCAGACCGGGTGCACTTTGCACCTGGTCCCCAACATTTTCCTGAAATTTTGGGAGCATAATTATATCATATTATAATGCTTAACCCCAAGAAATTGGTGGTAAATTCAAATCCTAGGTCGGCCTAAAGATGAAATTAAGATCTAGGGTTTCATACATAAGAGCTCGCTTTCTTCATTTGAAGGCTAAGGAAGTAATTTAGGAAAAAGATTTTGGAGTGATTACAAGAAACCTTTTGTGTAGAAAAAGAGTAGATATTTTGAAGTCTTCAATAACATTCAATAACACCTATCAAGAATTCATCAAGCATTCTTTCATCAATATGGGACTTTTGAAGACACAGGAAAGCAATAGGAGATCACTTACTGAAGATTATCATGTACCTCTCCCTTAGAGTTGGGTATGTTTCCATGTCTTTATATGATATTCATTACATCAATTTGATTTACATTCATGCTTTATATCACTTTGCATCATTGATTTAGATCATTTACTTTGTCAATTACAAGCATTTAGGGTTTACTCTTTAGGGTTGCTCTAGATTGTTTGCATTCATCCTAGGATCTTGTACACACACAAGATTCTTGCACACACTATTTTACTATACAAATTAGTTATTTGTTGAGGTGGAAATCACATAACTAGGGGTTTGACTAAGGTAAAACCCTATATAGCTACCCAAAACCCTATTTTCAACTACAGGTGCAGATTCAGGATCCGAGCGTTGTTGTGAATTTCAGGACCGACAGAGCACATAGAGACAGTTTGAGGGACCAAATATCAGTAAAACCCCTTGGGACATGGGTGTGGAACCCTGGTCCTTCCCAAGACAGGGGTGTGGCACCCTGGTCCTGCCCAAGACAAGGGCGTGGCGCCCTAGTCCTTCCTAGTTTCAGCAGATTTTAGCAGGGTAGTAGCTTGCAGTCTTTAGATCTCAGTCTGTTAGTTACAACTTTCACTCTACAGAAATAGGACAAGGGCATAGCACTCCTTTCTTGGACATTTTGGCTCATATTTCTGGCATAGGTGCACCTCTGAACTTGTCTCCCAATCTGTACTTTTTAGCAATACATCAGTTATTCTCATTTCCTATATTTTTCAGATTAGGGTTGCTTGTGTATACTTGCATTCTAAGTTAAATCATTCAAATCTTCACTCTGCATCTCTCCTATCTCACATTTGTAGTAAAGGAATAGAAATCCTAAGAGGTAATCCTTGGATCTCTCTTCCTCACAAGAAGTAGCCGATGTGCATACCTCCCTAGGCTCTTTTGTATTCCACGAGTGTGTACATGAGAGCGGGATCAAGGTTTTGTTTTCTTAGTCTCACTTTTTCCCCTACACAACTTCAAGCATGATAGTGTCAACTTCATACCTCATAGGAATGATCCAAAATGTCCTTCTATCAATCGCTTCCATATGGCATAGATCTTTATCAACCATGAAATAAATGGTTTGCTCATACTTCTCTACAATCTCCTTAGGGATTCTTTCTCGAGCTTTTATAGTGGAGTGAAAGGTCTTGAAATAGCCCCACAATGTAGATATTCTCATTGTAGCATCACCTATGCCCCATAACCCTTCCTTGATTTTTCATGCCAATAGTCTATCATAGACCCATTGGACCTTTATTTTTATACCGGGGATCTCATTCAGGAAATATAAGGCCAAACAAATAAGAAGAGACCCATACTTGAAAGTGTGTTTCTTGTCTTGCTTAATTTTCTTCAAGTTACTTATCAATTCATTCAAAAGGACTGTGCATAGATCATACCTCTTTTCTTCCTTCAGAATCTGATATCCCAAATAAATTGCTATCCCGGAGATGGAATTTTGTCTGCTTGATTGATAGACCTTATAACCAACCACCATTGATGCAAATGTGACATCATTCTCCAAGATTTCACTCATAGTCATTTCTCTGTTATTAAAATTTGAACTAGCAGTGGCTATTACAGTGTTATTTGATACCTTTCTCATACTAGGTACTTCACCGGTTGCTCTAAGGAATTTCATGGCTTGAATTGCTTGCTTAGTGATCTTATGGGGCCTATCTAGCCACATTAACTCATCATGAACTTGCATTAGGAAATACCGGATCCATTCCACTTCATCAAATAACAAGAAATTGATGAACTGCGCAAAACCATTGTCTCGCATATTCTGATATTCTGGTTTAAGGTTCTCCAAGTTGTCCACCAAATGCTTCTTGTATAGGTACACCATATCAGCACTACCAAGCTCCTCAAGATCACAATGGATGTATACCCTGATATCTTCGTTGTGAAAAACACCATAGGGTACCGAAGAAAATGCTCCTTCTAGATCATCTTCAACAGACTTGAAGGGGTGTTTCTTGAAAATAGGTCTAGCCCTATCCTCAATCTCAAAAACCAACGGGATAGATATTCCAAATGTTGATGTCATTTTGAATCTAGGGTTTTAAAATGGATACCTTCGCAAAATAGATAAATACCTTTTGATTCAACTGAGTGCAAGAAATCGCTTTTGGATTGCTACAAGCTCGATTTTGATCACCAAATCTCCTCTTTTTATTGCACTGCTCTTTTCTCTTGAACCCATTGTCAAAAATAAACCTTTGAAATGCCCTTTTTAACCTCTGAAAAACCTAATTTTGCATTGTAATAAATTCTCCAACCGGTTACATTAATTTTCATGAAATCGCTTACTGGAGCCTCCAGTCTCCATCAAATCTTCCGAATAACATCTATACATGATCTAAACCTTCTGCAACCTTTCTAAATCAGTTACAAATCACCGAGAGGGGGTTCTATGAATCTACATGTAAAAATCCCCCTAAGGCCAAAAATCCCTAGTTACTGGATGGGGTTCCATCACCGAATTCAGGTGTGGAGCCATTCTGCACATTGGAATCTTCTTTCTGAACCCACATTTTCTTATGTTGATCTCTGATTTCTTCAACCTTTGCTTTGCCTTTCTCATTTGTTTTGTTCTTGTTTACCGGACCATTATTCTTGCTTCTGCAATATTTTGCAATGTGACCAAGTTTATTGCATGCATAACAAACAACATTTTTTTGCATAGGCCTGAAGTTCATCTTATTTGGTCTCATCCTGCATTGGTTAGAGATATGTCCAAACATCCCACAAGCATAACATCTCTTGTTCTGAAAATTATTCATTACTGCTCTACACATATTTGACTTGTGAGCAAAATTATTGCATATGAAACATTGATCGGTAAATGTAGGACCATTATTCATGTATACAAAAAAAATGACTATGAGAAATCAAATAAATATTTTATATTTATTTAATAGTTATTCTTCTATTAAATAGTTAATTTGAAAAGATTAATTTATTTAATTCATTTCATGTTTTTCTATTAATTAATTTAATTGAAATATTTTATTAATTCATTCATTTATCTTTTTCCTCTAATCAATCAATTAAATATCTAATATTTAATTATTCTTCTATCCTATAGTCTCATTAATTAAATAATTTCTTAATTATTTAATCCCTTTTCCAACTCATCTTCCATCTCCACTTCATCTTTCCTTTGCCAACTCATCCATCATGTGGCTAAATTAATTCAACAAAATTAAAATAAATAAAACATTTATTAGCCACTTATCTCTAACTTCCAAAGTAAATGAAATATTGTGTACATACACATATTTCCTAACCTTCTTCTATATTCTCTCCAACATCTCTATATCTTAGGAAGGACTTGAGTCCACTTGTCCTCTCATGCCTAAATCTTCTCCAACCATTCCTAGATTCCCTCAGTCTGCAACCCATTCAAGGTGAGATGAGTGACACTTGTCTTCTCCTTCCCCCTTTCTATCAACCTTCAACTTTGCTCACAGTCATCCAAATTTGCAGATCTAATCATGACCGTTGATCTCAGATACATCATCTTATCCTCTCAAAGTCTATAAAAGTAGAAATTTGTGTTGAGAAAGAGTTAGTCTTCAAGTTAACAATTTGAGTAAACTTATGCCTCTATGAGTTTTTATCTTGAAGCAATTTAGCATTTCTCATTTAGCATAATCATTTAGCTTTAAATAATTTGCATTTCATATCATAGTATCAATTAACTATCAGTTATCAATCCATTATTCATATGCCATCTTGGAAGCTACCAGTGATTGTCTGAGAGCAAATCATCTGCAACCAGGAACAGTGAAGTTAGGACACAATGAGACTTAAATCATGAAGGTAATAATGCTTTCATTTTTATATTCATTTCATGTAGTTTCATTGGTTGAGTTTGGATTCCCTGTAGCATTTCCTTTGTATTTTGTGAAACTAATATGTTGCAGGTAGTATTCTGAAGATGAAATTCAAGTTGACACATTTTGGCACCCACCGTGGGGTTGGAGCCTCGCATATATCTTTCCAATATCTTGTCTAGTTCTTGTAAACATAATTTTAATGCATTTATAATCCAAATTCATGCCTGTGTGAATTCTGACAGTGCTTTCATTTAATAGATTAGCGCTTTTGTCTCGCAGGTTAGTGCATTTGACATTTAGGTTAGCGCTTTTGTCTACAAATCAATGCATTTAATCCTTAGATTAGCATTTTTGTCTCGCAGGGTAACGCATGTGTCATTTAGGTTAACGTTTTTGTCTGTGAATTCATGCATTTAGTTCGCAGAGCAGCACTTTCGTATCGCAGGTTAAAGCTTTTGTCACCTAGGTCGGTGCTTTTAATGTGGAAGATAGCGCATTTTCTAAGATAGCACTTTTTTCTTCAGCTAACAAACTTTCTGCAGGTCCAAATGTCCAAGAACTGAAAAATTTCAAACTACTAACATATATGTGTGCAGGATTATTTTAAAGAAAATTTCATGCATTTCCTCACATAGTTAATTAGGAGTTTTATTTTCGAAAGTAACACATCATATCTTTCTCATTTAGCTTAACTAGGGGGACAAATCAACAACATGCAACTTGCATTTTGAGTGAATTCTTTAAAATAGTTATACATAGATTGTAGAAGGCTAAAATAAACTTGTGTATTCCGTACTTGATGAAGTAGTAGGTAAGTATGCTCTCACCCTCATACGCTGATCAGAAAACCAAACATACTCTCTTTTATGTGTAATCTTTAGAGGGTCTGCCTTCTCGAGCTACCTTGAGGGGGCCAATGAGAGGGGAACAGCCCAAGTGGAAATAGGCTAATACCCATTCCTTCTGATCCACTCTAAATAAGTCGTGTTTGTGATTAAATTCATAAACAACATGTGTTGATAAGTTCATACCGACACTATGTTTCCCCATAAACCCTATGGAGCGTAACCTCTATAGGTTGGGAACCTTCTGTATTTACAGAGCTAAAAGTGTCGTATGTATGGCCACATGACCGGAAGGCTTTACTAAAAACTACTTGTACTAGTTGCCAAAATCCTTCTAATTGTTGGCACAGGAGGTCGGACCTCTGAAGCAGCTCACACACATATGATTGTTATTACAGATATTAAGTTTTCCATGGGGAGTTTTCATGGAAACTGGTGCTTGGCTGCCCCAAAGAAGTGAGTGTCGAGGGTGGAGCCATTGGGGTCGAGCATCTAAATATCTGCTCTGAATAGCGTAGCCTCAAGGAAACCCCATGTGAGATTCAACAATTATTGTCTTAGCATGCCATAGGATTCGTGCTTGCTTGTGCATTTTTGTTTTTCAAACATTGTGTCTTCTATGTCTATAACGTGCTTAGAATGGTAAAAAATTGAAGAAAATCATCATCTAAAAATGAGCAAACATCTAACAACTTGCTAGAAAATTTGAAAAATCCTTGTAACACAGTTAGAACAGTGCCTTTAAGGTGCAGAAAAATGCATTTATTATGAAAAATAGCACATTTGAATAACAGTACAACGCTTTTATATCATATGTTCACGCATTTGATCAATAGATTAACACTTTTAAAAATAAAACCGCAATTTTATCACAATTTTTTATGCTTTTAGTGTCACAGAGCAGTGCTTTCAAGCAACAGAGTAGTGCATTTGTCCCATAAGTTAGCGTTTTTTACCAAAAAGTTAGCGCAAATGCTTTCTCTTATCTGAGACAAAGCATATCAGACCAAAATTTCAAAGTCAGTATCAAAAATACTTCTTGAGTAGAGTTGTCTTTAAACTATCACAGATCTTCAAACTAGTTCGATAATTGGGTTACCAATCCAATGGACTGTTTCCAAAAGGTTTCCATAAGCATAAAACATTCAACAAGCTAGTGATTCAACCATCTTAAGTGCAAAAATCAATATCATTATCAGTTTCTCATTAGGATGTATCAAATCCTCTATCACGAAACTTGATCAATCCACCTTTTGTTCATTATCTTGGATATATCGGTCTTATTTTGAACCTAGGTTATATCAAAAATCAGAATTGCACTCACATTAGAATCAAACAAACTTGTAAACTATCATATGCTTATATGACTTTTAAATATCGCCTTAAGAAAAGAAAACCCAGTTATAAAGCTACTCAGAAGAGGATAAGATTCTTGTATATCAATCACAAGATCTTGCTAAAACATGGGACATTCCTACACCATTTTCATCACTATTTATATGGCTGCGGGACAAAATTTGATGGAGAAATTTTTCAAGGACATGCTTTTCAACAAAAAGACTTTTTATCACAACAAACCAATAACAGTGCTAAAATCAACAAAGCCTACCTTCCTAAACCAATAATCACCTATTGAGCTGTTTTTGGAAGGTCAAAAACTTGAGAATTTTTTTGAGGCAGTCACATGCCAGTTTGGACTAGAGCTCAATACGAGCAATTCAGGAAACAAAAAAAAAATGGAAGAAGATAATTCAATGTTCCAAACTTTTGAATATACGGTTGTTGATCAAGAAGTGGTCAATAACACCATTAGAGACCTTGAGCAAGATTTCAAATTTGACAGACTAATGGAAAATTTATTAGCGAAGTAAAAAGAAAAATATCTTTTAATGTTGGCAAAATCAGGAGCTAAATTGCCACAAGAATTTAACGTAGAAGGCTTGAAACAAGATGCAGAGATGAGTAATAATCAAAACACAGATTATCCAAATAACGAGGATATAAATAAAGAAATCCATGAGGAAACAAGGGGAGATAAAACAAGAATAGACCATGATGATACAATAAGAGAGCGTAGTGATAGAAGAACTTATGAGGATACAAGGAGAATCTATATGGATAATCCTTTGTTAACTCTCGCTCAACAAATGCAAACCTTACAACAACAAATACAAGATATGCAGAATGGAACGAGTTCCAAGAAGTATTAATTGGAAGATATCTGCCCATATCCTTTTGACAAAAGTTTAAGTATGATACCATTCCCACAGCATTGCAAAATCCCTAAATATGATAAATACGATTGGAGATTTGATCCTCAAGATCACATAAGGGAATTTTGTACTATGAGTATGGAATTTGCACACAATGAAACTTACCTGATGCGCCTATTCCATAGGAGTTTAAATGGACAATCGATGGAATGGTTCTCAAGACTACCATCTGGAATCATTTTTTTGAATAACTTGTGAATAGATTTACCTCACAATACTCCTACAATGTAAGAAATGAGATAACAATGCTGGATTTATGCAATGTTAAGCAAAAGAATGGTGAATCTTTCATGATCTTCTTATAGCGATGGAAATGAATGTTTAATAAGTATCTGAGAGATGTACCTGATCAAGAGAAAATGGACATATTCCTTGACAACCTTATCAGTGAAATGAGTTACCATCTAAAAATGCAATGTCCTCCTTCTTTTGCCAAGATGATTGAAAATGGTCTAAAAAATAGAAGACTCAATGGTAAAGAAAGGAGAGCTAAAGCTTTACAATAGTTCCTACAATAACAATCACAACAACAATAACAATGACAAACCTAAATCCTGGTCAAAGAATAGGAATGTTATCAATAGAGGAAATGACGACAATAATGCTACAAAACAGAAACCAATCTTTAATCTATCAAGTCAGATCCCATACAATAGCAATCAAGAGAACAGTAAATCCAAGTCTTCCTTCTCCAATCCTCATAGGAAATTCACAAACATTGAAGAACCCTTGGAATCAGCTTTGAAAACTCTTCTTGTGAATAAATTGATTACCTTACCAGAAGTAAGAAATTATGAACCACAAGTCAAACCTAATTGGTGGAACGACAATCATTTTTGCAATTACCATCAAAACAAAGGACACCAAACTAATGATTGTCAAAGATTGAAGGACCTTATCCAAGATTTAATCAATAATGGAACTATCACAATGGATAGTCATAAGACGAATGAATCACATCTAGCCTTCAAAACTCCACTTCCAAACTATGAAAAAGGTGAACAATCTAAATCAAAAGATGACAAAGGCAAAGCTAAAGTGAACTACACTTATACGTATGATGATGTGGTAAATGTTATCATCATTAAAGATAACACACCTTCATAACCAATCAACATCATTATGAGAAGCAAAGCGAAGGGTACATTTTTGGGTATAACAAATGAATCAACATCCACTTCATGACAATACAACTTAGTAGAACAATTGCAAAGAATAACCACTCAAATATCAATTTTAGAGCTCCTCAAAGTTTCACCTATGCATAAGGAAATTTTGGAAAAATCTCTAATGGAAACAACAGTTTCAAAAGACCTAGATGTAGATCAATTCCAAAACATGGTGGGACACCTTATAGCCCCTCATTACTTATCATTTTCTGAAAATGATGACGCATCCTTGCAACATCCTCACAATGCTCCCTTACATGTTGAAGTCACCATTCACAAAACTTGTTTCAAATGCGTACTCATAGATGGTGGAGCTGGCTTAAACATTTGTCCATTAAGTTTAATAAAGGCTTTGGGATATTCAAAAAATAGAGTAGATCCAAAGAATAAAATACCTATTAAGGCTTATGATAAAGAAGAGTGTTCTTCTAAAGGAACTGTGGTTTACCAATCAAAATAGGACCTATGGAAAGGAATACATTATGCCAGTCTTTAGATTTGAATCTATCTTATAATATTTTTCTAGGAAGACCATGGATTCACAACATGCAAGAAGTTCCTTCTACATATCACCAATGTGTAAATTTTCCCCATCAGGGACAAGAAGTCACTATAATTGCAGACTCCAGCCAATATTGCAATAATCTGAAACCAACACAAGATACAAGAGTTCCACATAACAGAGAATCAGTCTATCCCACCAAAGAAATTCAAGAAAAATTATGAGAAACCTTTGAGAAAAAGATCAAATTAAATGATGAAGGAATGAGAAAATATTCTTTACATAGCTTGCCACTTTCACCTAAATCATATGGAAAGCCTATAAATGTTCAACCATGGATCTCAGAAAAATCAGAAGAAATGTTTGATGGAGCATTTGTTAAAGCTGGAAGACTTGCAGAAGAAACTGAAGGCAAGGACATTCTTAGTTGGTTGTACAAAGATGAAAATGAAACTATAGAAACAGTTGCAGAAGTCAATATTCTCATAGAGCAATATGGCAATGGTTATAAGATCATGCAAAAAATGGGATATGAAGGAAAAGGACCAATTGGTAAACGACAAGAGGGTATTTCAAAACCTATTTGTCCTCACTCACAATCTAAAGAAGATAAATCAGGACTTGGATATCCAAAATCAAATCAAAAACAACATAATTATCAACAGCCAAGGTGGAGAAAGAAAACAGTTCCTAAAGAAGAACCATGGCAAGAAAAGCTACACCAAGTAGCAGAAATAGTAGCCAATAAACAAAAACAAGAAGAATATGAGAAATAGCAGGAAGAACTTGCAATCAAAAGAGAAGAAGAATCTTGCAAACAAGTTCAAGGAATACAAACAAGTGTTGAATCTGAGCAACATATTCCAGAAGCAGTGAAAGAAGAGATGGCCAAAATCAGATAACTATTTGCACCATACAAAATTCCTGTATGGTATAGTGGTATAATCCTAGACAATGGTTCAGAGACAGATTCAAATGAATATGAATGGGGTTCAAATTTATCATCTAGTGTATCAAGTGAAGAAAATGGTGAAGAACAAACAACTATTGCAAATGAAGACTTATCTTTCAGCAAACAAAGGACAGAGTTAAAAAGAAGACAAGAAGAACTCAGAACTTAGAGGAAAGAGGCATATACAAGACAACAAAAGAAAGAGGATGAAAAAGAACAAGAAGTAACAACAAAAGAAACACAAATAGTTATTGATCAAGTATCAGGAAATATCAGATTTCTATCAAATGATGAGCAAGACGTACCAAGGTATGGAAGAACTAATAGATAGTCAAGCAGGATTGACTATTAGTCCAGAAGAAGCTGAGTTCGAGAGAAGATAGAAGATAGAAAAACAGATAAGGATTATCCCCTTTCATTCATGACTCGGAACGTCTTCCTTGATCTTTTGTCAATCATATCTTTAGATAAGTACATACCTTAATAAGAGATAAACCACAGACAGCAAACAAAGAAAATAATCATGTCCCATCATAGCTTCTCTAGTCATGGACATCCTTGTTTCAAAGATTAAATCAAGTCTCGATAATGTGCCTCATGGAGATAAGAATCCTGATTGTGTGCCCCCTCGAGAGATTGATCATGAATTGTTGAAAAATTTGGATTGAGTGATTGATCTCACGATAATTGAAAAGGTCCTTCAATTAAATTTATTTGTGAAAATAAATAAAATTTCCCCACTTAAAAGCATTAATTACCCTTTCAAATGGTAATTATAAAATTAACCTAGGTTAATTTTATCCTCATTTGCATCCTTGTCATCTTGTGGAGTGAAAATAATTGTCTTGTTGAGTTGGCAAAATGGTGATTCTATTCGAGAACCATCGATTTGAGTGTGTACGATGGTATCAGCAACCTCCTGAGTATGATTATCTGACCCTTTTGCTCAAATTACTGCGCCAAAATGTCTCGACTTGAATTTCATCTTTAGAATACTACCTACAGCATATTAGTTTCACAAAATACAAAGGAAATGCTATAGGAAATCCAAACTCAACCAATGAAACTACATGAAATGAATATAAAAATAAAAGCATTATTACCTTCATGATTTAACTCTCATTTTGTCCTAACTCCACTGTTCCTGGTTGCAGATGATTTACTCTCAGACAAGCACTGGTAGCTTCCAAGATGGCATATGAAGAATGGACTGATAACTAATATTTAACTGATACTATGATATGCAATGCAAATAATTTAAAGCTAAACGAGAAATGCAAAATTGCTAAATTGCTTTAAGATAAAAACTCACAGATGCATAAGTTTACTCAAATTGTTAACTTGAAGACTAACTCTTTCTCAACTCAAACTCCTACTTTTATAGACTTTGAGAGGATAAGATGATGTATCTGAGATCAACGGTCATTATCAGATCTGCAAATTTGGATGGTTGTGAGAAAAGATGAAGGTTGAGAGAAAGGGGGAAGGGGAAGACAAGTGTCACTCATCTCACCTTGACTGGGTTGCAGACTGAAGGAATATAAGGATGCTTGGAGAAGATTTAGGCATGAGAGGACAAGTGGACTCAAGTCCTTCCTAAGATATAGGGATGTTGGAGAGAATATAGAAGAAGGTTAGGAAATATGTATACGTACACAATATTTCATTTACTTTGGAAGTTGGAGATAAGTGGCTAATAAATGTTTTATTTATTTTAATTTTGTTGAATTAATTTAGCCACACGATGGATGAGTTGGCAAAGGAAAGATGAAGTGGAGATGGAAGATGAGTTGGAAAAGGGATTAAATAATTAAGAAATTATTTAATTAATGAGACTATAGGATAGAAGAATAATTAAATATTAGATATTTAATGGATTGATTAGAGGAAAAGGATAAATGAATTAATTAATAAATATTTCAATTAAATTAATTAATAGAAAGATGAAATGAATTAAATAAATTAATCTTTTCAAATTAACTATTTAATAGAAGAATAACTATTTGCTCATAGCCATTTTTATGTGTATACATTTTGCCCCTCTTTGAAATGATGTTGATACAACATTGTTTCAAAGATTAAATCAAGTCTCGATAATGCGCCTGACGGAGATAAAAATCCTAATTGTACCCCCTCGGGAGATTGATCGTGAATTGTTGAAAAATTTGGATTGAGCGATTGATCTCACGATAATTGAAAAGGTCCTTCAATAAAATTTATTTGTGAAATAAATAAAATTGCCCCACTTAAAAGCATTAACTACCCTTTAAAATGGTAATTATAAAATTAACCTAGGTTAATTTTATCCTCATTTGCAACCTTGTCAGCTTGTGGAGTGAAAATAATTGTCTTGTTGAGCTAGCAAAATGGTGATTCCGTTTGAGAATCATTGATTCGAGCATGTACAACGGTATCAGCGACCTCCTGAGTATAGTTATCCTTATCGAGAGAAGGGTCTATTGGATCAGTAATCCGAGGAAAAGGGTATGCAAGCATGTACTAAGCATAATCCACAGTCACCCCAGGATCTAGAATGTGTAATCTCAAATCATAAGCTATCCTAGAAGTAGCCAGAAAATCTGCACGTGCTATCTCAAAAGACAAATAAGGTTCCCAATCTCGCCTATCCTTGTACCATCGTGCATATATAGTGACACCAGTAGGCATGTGTTGAATGATGCCAAACTGTCTCAAAATATGACTCATCAACTACCACTCAATAATGTATGGAGTACGACCAATCAGCTATCTACTCTACAAAATATATGGTAATGTTCGTGCATCATCCATCCATGGCTCACAATCAATATAGGTTCTCCAAATGACTCTATCCAGTGAATCCAGAACCTAATGCCAATACTCCATCTTACCCAGCTTATGCTAAGTAAGGATACCTGCATATAAATAGACATATGGCTGCCTCTCACCATGAACTCTATGATGGATAGGTCGAGTAATAGCAAAGTGCTCCCAGCACCAGATCTGTAAAAGCATGCATCCTGTAGACAGACTAGCACTGTCATCAAAAACAACCTGATGAAGATCATGATATAAATGAGCAAGCATGCAAACACCCCACACATATTGAGTCTGATGTTGCATCATGCTTTGTCGAATCTCACCCCAACCAACAGCGAAACCTTGAGATCTCCTATCTAAATAGATGAATCTGCTAATCAAACCTACAAGAATCACTGGGAGAGTCGCGTAGTACATGATCATATCCTCCCATCGAATCTCTCCTTTGGAAATTCTCTCATCACCAAATACGGCTCTGCAAGCCTCTGTCCCTCCAAGATCCTAAAAATCATATTGGACTAACTCACCAGTCACAGGGATGTGAAGAATCCTATAGACATTCTCGAGTGTCACACTAATCTCGCCAGTGGGCAGGTGGAAAGTGTTATGCTCGCTATGCCATCTCTCTGCTAAGGCAATCAACAATCCCCTATTATGGGTAATATTAGACATGTATAACAAATGGCGTAATCCGTAGGCATCTATATGTCTAATCTCAACCTGTGTAAGCTCTGGCACTAAATGGCATATGACCGGGAATTTCTCCCGACACTGGAGAACATAGAGTTTCTCATGTTTAACAAGAGAATTTGATCTCAATTAATCATCTATCTATCAAATCAAAGCGATCACTAATCTATCACATCAATAATTGGTAAATATTTTCAACCAAGCAAATTAGGCTATCAAAATCAACCTAAAACTATCAATCATGGTTTTCTATCAATCAAAGAGTTCAATCAAAATCTGTTATGCTCTTCATCAGAAACTGAATCGGTCTCTTAGAGCTAATCTATCAATCTACCAATCAAATCAATCAATCATTTATCCTATCAATTAACATTATCAAAAGTTATGTCAATCAAAACATCAATTGAATACCTATCAATCACATTTTCGCATCAAAATGCCTAAATGAAATCATCTCAATGAATTTTAACATGGACAAAATCAAACAAATTCATCTAAAGAAAATGTGCTATTCTTCAAGACAAAAGCGCTATTCTATTGACCATAGGCGCTAAAGCCTACAAAAGCGCTAACCTTTTCAACATATGCTCTAACAAACAAGTTAAAAGCGTCAAATCATTCAAAAGCGCGAACCTTTTTCACATATGCGTGAACACATGGATCAAAAGTGAGAATTCTCTAAAAGCGCTAATATTCTAGACAGAAGTGGTAACCAAACATTCAAAAGCGCTAAATTAACAAAAGCGAGAACCTAAAAATGAAAAGCGCAAACCTATGGAGCAAAAGTGCTAACACGCAAAATCAAAAATCGAAAAATTAAAAACAAACCATAAAATATGTTGAAAAGCAAGGAAATTGGTACGGAAAGTTGCAAACAAGCTTGGGATAAGGTACATATCGGATAACCATACTCAGGAGGTCGCGGATACCATCGTACACGCTCAAATCGATGGTTCTCGAACGGAATCACCATTTTGCCAGCTCAGCAAGACAATTCTTTTCACTCCACAAGCTGACAAGGATGCAAATGAGGATAAAATTAACCTAGGTTAATTTTTATAATTACCATTTGAAAGGGTAATTAATGCTTTTAAGTGGGGAAATTTTATTTATTTTTCACAAATAAATTTAATTGAAGGACCTTTTCAATTATCGTGAGATCAATCGCTCAATCCAAATTTTTCAACAATTCACGATCAATCTCCCGAGGGGGCACACAATCAGGATTTTATCTCCATCAAGCGCATTATTGAGGCTTGATTTAATCTTTGAAACAATGTTGCCTCAACATCATTTCAAAGAGGGGCAAAATGTATACACATAAAAATGGCTATGAGCAATCAAATAAATATTTTATATTTATTTAATAGTTATTCTTCTATTAAATAGTTAATTTGAAAACATTAATTTATTTAATTCATTTCATGTCTTTCTATTAATTAATTTAATTGAATTATTTTATTAATTAATTCATTTATCCTTTTCCTCTAATCAATCAATTAAATATCTAATATTTAATTATTCTTCTATCCTATAGTCTCATTAATTAAATAATTTTTTAATTATTTAATCCCTTTTCCAACTCATCTTCCATCTCCAATTCATCTTTCCTTTGCCAACTCATCCATCATGTGGCTAAATTAATTCAACAAAATTAAAATAAATAAAACATTTATTAGCCACTTATCTCCAACTTCCAAAGTAAATGAAATATTATGTACGTACACATATTTCCTAACCTTCTTCTATATTCTCTTCAACATCCCTATATCTTAGGAAGGACTTGAGTCCACTTGTCCTCTCATGCTTAAATCTTCTCCAACCATCCCTAGACTCCCTCAGTCTCCAACTCAATCAAGGTGAGATGGGTGACACTTGTCTTCTGCTTCCCCCTTTCTCTCAACCTTCACCTTTTCTCACAACCATCCAAATTTGCAGATCTGATCATGACTGTTGATCACTCAGACATCATCTTATCCTCTCAAAGTCTATAAAAGTAGAAGTTTGAGTTGAGAAAGAGTTAGTCTTCAAGTTAACAATTTGAGTAAACTTATGCATGTGTGATTTTTTATCTTGAAGCAATTTAGCATAATCATTTAGCTTTAAATCATTTGCATTGCATATCATAGTATCAGTTAACTATCAGTTATCAGTCCATTCTTCATATTCCATGCTGGAAGCTACCAGTGTTTGTCTGAGAGAAAATCATCTACAACCAGGAATAGTGGAGTTAGGACACAATGAGACTTAAATCATGAAGGTAATAATGTTTCTATTTTTATATTCATTTAATGTAGCTTCATTGGTTGAGTTTGGCTTTCCTGTAGCATTTCCTTTGTATTTTGTGAAATTAATATGTTGTAGGTAGTATTCTGAAGATGAAATTCAAGTCGACACAATTCACATTATTCATCATTCCATTATTCATCCTACTTCTACATTGATTTTCCATATGACCAAATTTATTGCTAGTAAAACATCTACCATTGAATTTATAAGCATTAGGTTGTCTTACCAAAGGATTCTTTCTCTTAGGTTTTGCATTTCTCTGTCCAGAACCGGAGGATTCTCCTTTCTCATATCCAAGTCCTCTTGTGTCCTTTCCATGTCTCTAACTTTCCAACATCTCATCAAGTCTTCCTAGAGATAGCATTAAATTTATCTTTGTATTCATTTGCAGTAGCAAGTTCATCTCTTAAGGAAACAATCTATCTTTCAAGTTCTTGTCCATCATTCCTTGATTGCATCAACTCAAGCTTTAATTGATCATTCTCATAGGTAAGTCTGTAGCATTCATCTATTCTATCTTTCAATGATTGAGTCAGGTTTTCTTCATTCTTCTTCTAGTCTTCAATCTCCTTAGTCAGCTTCATTACTATGGATCGCATTTCATTCTTCAATACAATATTTTGTCTAGCAAGCTTTTCACATTCATTAGTCTTGTCTTGATTTTCCACCCTTTGTTCTTATTTCTCTTTCAGTTTTTCCATCAGCTATTTCCTCTTGTCTCTTTAAGTGTTGACTTATTCTCTTAAATTCTTAATAAATTCTTAAGTTGCATTCAAGTTTCTCTTTAAAGAGTTTATTTCATTTCTTGTTGCATCAAGATCCTCAAAAGCCACATAAAGTTGTCTCTACAAGCCAAAATCCATTGATTCAATCTCTCAGACCTTCCTCAAGCGGTTAGGCTTCCTCGGAGGAACTAGGCTCTAATACCAATTGTTGGAATCAATAAATACTGAGGGGGGTGGGAGGGGTGAATCAGTGTTCTTAAAATTTTAAACTTGTTATTCTGATTCTTCAACCACCGAATGAACAACAAAGAAAGCAAAGTGCAGAAACTTAAAACAAGCAACCATGCAACCATAACACCAAGATTTTTATATGGAAATCCAAATGGGAAAAAACACAGTGGGATTTTAACCCACAATATTATTCCACTATGGCCAGTAGCAAAATAATATTGCATAAGGGGAATGCACTTGCATTCAGGCACACTGCCTAGAGCTCACTACTCAAATTACAAAAATAGGGCTGCAACCCTGGAGGAAGGATCACTACCTTATAGATGATTACAAAAGGATTACAATAATTAGTGAACTAGAAAATAGCATCTCATTATGCCAAAAATCAGTTTTGGTTAGGTACAAAGTGATATGTTGCACTGATCTGCTAAACTGCTCAGTTTTGCTCTGCAACTGCTCACCGGATCATCAAAAATCAGGATGAGCACACAAAACTTCTCTCAATCGATCCAAAAACATCACACATAACATATCCTCTACCAAATGCATCAACCCAATCAATCTTAAATATCCGCACATACAAAAATTAATCTTCCACAAGTCGGCTTCACCAATTATCAAAATGTGAAATGTGTAGCTGCAAGTTGGCTTAGATCTATCACTGAACCATATTATGGACCCAAAATACAAGATCACACACTTCTTATAGGTCTCACATATCACCCCAAACACATTTCCAACCACCAGAATCAACTTAAAGAATCCAATCACATGATACATCATCAAACATCAAGAATACTCTACTTTATTCCTTTACCTAGCTATCGAATTTTCAAACAGGTATAGGAATCAACACCAAAGGGTGGATTTTTGTGATAATTTTCTCAGTATATGCAACCAACTAATCACTAATTGCCGAAATCAAAACATTCTTCACCGAAAATCACAAAACTATATATTGAACTGTACCGACAGTCTTAATCTAGGAATACTTTATCCAAGACATTCGGTTAGCCAAAACTTCATACCGGATCCGATCAGAAGGCTAAGTTGCCATCAATGACAACTCCTAAGAATCCACAAGAATTAGGAACTACCAATCTTCATCGAAACATCAAATTCCAATAAAATCACCATCAACTCAATCAATCCTCCCTAAATATCAACTAGAGCACATCTTTCAGAACACCAAAGATTTTGGGAACACATTTACCGGAAAACCAACACCAAAACCATTTATTGACATTAATGACAACCATTATGTTGAAATCAATGACAACCAATCATAATCATCAATATAACATTTGCAATAATCTCCCCCTTTATCATTGATGGAAACATCCATCAACAACAAACACATAACTCACTCTACAACATCAGATCAACAACACTTCACATCTTTGCATATCTCCATCTTCTCTGCATCTCTCCCCATTTGACAACAATGACAAAGATGGGCATAACTCCCCCTATGAAACTCACTCCTGCTCCCCCTAAGAGGAAGCACCCAAGCATTAGTCCAGATAAAAATATGCGAGTTGGTCACTAGACCAATGCACATCTGAATGTACATTAGTTCAACTTAGGAAGGGGTAATACCCCTAACTTCTGTTGGAGATACTCAAAAGTATATTTACACAATGCCTTCATGAAGATATCAACAATATGCTATTTTGTAGGTACATACGCAAGCTTTACTTCATTATCCAACACTTCTTCCCTCAAGAAGTGATACCGAATAGATATATGGTTTGTTATGGAATGTTATATCAGGTTCTTGGAAATGTTTATTGTACTAGTGTTATCACACATAATTGAGATGGGTTCATTTAACATTACACCAATGTTATTCAAATTCTACTTCATCCATAGAATCTATGTGCAACATGAAGATGTTGCAATATATTTTGCTTTAGTTGTAGATAAAGATACAGAATCTTGCTTCTTACTTGACCAAGTAACCAACCCGGAGCCAAGAAAGGATGCTCCACCACTTGTAATTTTCTTGTCATCAACACTTTCAGCCCAATCTGCATCAATATAAGTTGTCAAAGTGAAATCTTAATTTTTGGGATACCACAAACCAAACTCTTTTCTTCCTTTTAGATATCTGCAAATTCTTTTTACTACCACAACATGTGATTCCTTTGGTTCTTGTTGAAATCTAGTTGCCAAACAAACTGCATACATGATATCCTATCTGGTAGCAGTCAAATATAACAATCCTCCAATCATTGATTTGTATTGACTTGCATCTACTTTAGGGGACTTATCATCTTTTTTCAACTTGCGTCCAATGGTCATAGGTCTACACACCAATTTGGAATTCTCCAAATCAAACTTATTCAACAATTCCTTAATGTACTTAGATTAAGAAATGAAAATTCCTTTGTCATTTTGATTTACTTGCAAACCAAGAAAGAAATTTAAATCACCAATCATGGACATCTCAAATTCCTTCTGCATCTCATTAGAAAAAATTTTGCACATACCTTCATTTCCTCCAAATATTATGTCATCAACATAAACTTCAACAATTAATGTTTTACCTAAAAAAATTATGAAGTATAATTTGTTGCCAGTCAATCCCTTTTGAAAACCTTGATCAATCAAATACTTATCTAGCCTTCCATACCAAGCTCTAGGGGCTTGTTTCAATCCATACATAGCCTTCTTCAATCTGCAAACAATGTTCAGATCACCTTTCAACTTAAATCCATCTGGTTGTTCAATGTAGACTTCTTCTTTCAGCTCTCCATTCAAAAATGTTGATTTCACGTCCATCTGATAGACCTCGAAATCCTTAAAAGCTGCAAAAGCAAGAAACAACCTAATTGCCTCCATCCAAGAAACCGGGGCATATGTCTCCTCAAGTTCAATGCCTTCTGTAGACACCTAAAAATATCTCATTGATCATGTACTAATTATCATCCTATTAGTTAAGTAATTCTTTAATTATTTAATTAATCTAATTATTCTTATTCTTCTGAACTAATCTAATCAGCATCATCTATCTTACTAATTATTATATTTCTATCCTTTAATCAATTCATCATTTACCCCTTTCTTAAATATTAATTAAATATTAATTATTTAATTAATTACAATTTTATTTCCTTAATTAAATAATCTTTAGTATTTAATTAATTCCATTTCCAATGATTGAATAATTTCATTTAAATTGTTTAATTAATTAATTTATTCTTCCAATTCCCCAAATTCAAATTTCAAATAATTTCAACTAATTTCATTTCATCAAATATAAATTTCAATAAATTTCAGTAAATCTCATGTGCATTTCATCATTTGAAAATCCAAATTCAAATTCAAATTCAGATTCAAATCAAAATGAAAATGAATTTCAATTTAAAGTTCTACAGCATATGTTGAAAATCAGGACTGATTGATCAAATCAGTTAACTAATTGGTTAACTCGGTTAACTCTTCAATCTCCCATTTTCATTCTCAATCACCTTTTATGACTAATCGATCAAATTAGTCAACTGGCTAATCAATTGAGTCAACTATCCAATCAATATTGTTAATAGATCAATCAAATAAGTTAACAAATCAATCAAAATCAGTGAACTATCAATCAGCACTTCAGTTCCAAATCTCACCCAATCTATCGCAAAAATCTATAAACGCAAGATCAATTCATCATTTTCAAGAATCACTATCTTCAAAACAATTGTGTCAATCATATGCAGGAATCCCATTGCAACACCTGAGAGCCGCCTACCACACAATTTGGATAAGAGCAATGGAAACCACGATGCAGAATCAAGAGTTTGATTAGCTTAATTATTCAATTCTTGCATCTATATTTCATTGGTTTATGTCTAAGGTTGCTAAATTAGTTAAGGATTTTGTGATTGTCCTTTTAGTCTAATTAGCTATGTAATGCACAAACAATCTCTTGAAGGGGCATTATACCCATAATATCACCGAGGCATATTGGGGTAGAATTTATTTTATTTTCTTTGAAACAACATCGTTCCAACATTGTCTCAAAGAGGAGCAAATGTAGACACCTAAAAATATCTCATTGATCATGTACTAATTATTCATCCTATTAGTTAAGTAATTCTTTAATTATTTAATTAATCTGACTATTCTTATTCTTTTGAACTAATCTAATCTTCATCATCTATCTTATTAATTATTCTATTTATATCATTTAATCAATTCAGCATTTACCCCTTCCTTAAATATTAATTAAATATTAATTATTTAATTAATTGTAATTTTATTTCCTTAATTAAATAATCTTTATTATCTAATTAGTTCCATTTCCAATGATTGAATAATTTCATTTAAATTATTTAATTAATTAATCTATTCTTCCAATTCCCCCAATTCAAATTTCAAATTATATCAACTAATTTCATTTCATCAAATCTGAATTTCAATAAATTTCAGTAAATCTCATGTGTATTTCATCATTCAAAAATCCAAATTCAAATTCAAATCAAAATGAAAATGAATTTAATTTCAATGTCCTACAACACAAGTTGAAAATTAGGACCGATTGATCAAATCGGTTAACTAATCAACTAACTCTTCAATCTACCCTTTTCATTCTCAATCACCTTTTCTAACTAATCAATCAAATTAGTCAAGTGGCTAATCAATTGAGTCAACTATCCAATCAATCTTGTTAACAGATCAATCAAATATGTTAATAAATCAATCAATCCACTTAATTGATCAATCAAAATCAATGAACTATCATCAACACTTCAGTTCCAAATCTCACCCAATTTGCCTCAAAAATCTATAGAAGCAAGATCAATTCATCATTTTTTAGAATCACTATCTTCAAAACAGTTGTGTCAATCATATGCAGGAATCCCAGTGCAACACCTAAAAGCCACCAACCACCCAATTTGGAGAAGAGCAATGGAAGCCACGATGCAGAATCGAGAGTTTGATTAGCTTAATTATTTAATTTTTGCATCTGTATTTCATTGTCATTTAGGATTTAATCTTAATTGGATTAGAGTTTGTGATTCGTTCTTATATGTCTGATTATTTTATGATTAATTTTACCCCTGAAAGCACCTTGAACCTATGTATAACCTTTACAAACCAACCTTGATTTATTTCTCACAACTTTTCCATCTTCATCCAACTTGTTCTGGAATACCCATTTTGTTCCAATTACATTCTTATATGTCGATTTGTGAACTAATTCCCATGTCTGATTCTTCTCAATCTAATATAGCTCTTTTCTCATTACCTTTATTCAATTTTGATCATTGAATGCTTCTTCTACTAGTTTTGGTTCAATCTCTAATAGCAAACATAATAGAACTTGTTCTTGAGCTGCTTTACTTCTTGTGATAATTCCTTTGTTCTTATCTCTAATAATCTGATCCACTGAATGATTCATTTGAACATACCTTGGGGTTTTAGATGTAGATGTTGGAGCTTCCTGAGCTTCCTTTTCATCTTCACTGGTTTTTTCTTCCCTTTTTCTATCATCCAGTTCATCAAACTCATATCTTGCCAATTTGTCAGACTCTTTAGAAATATCTTCATCAACCTTCACATTTCCACTTTCAACTATCTTGTTTATCCTTTTATTGTAACATCGGTATGTCTTGCTCCTTGTATAATATCTTATGAATATGTCTTCATCTGCTCTCCTGTCAAATTTTCCAAGATTATCTTCATCTCTTCGGATATAGAACTCGCTTCCAAATACCTTGAAATATTTCACTGTTGGAGTTCTACCATGACATAGCTCATATGATGTCTTTCGATGTCTTTTCTGGTATAGAATTCTATTAAGAGTGTAGACTGGTGTATGAATTGCTTCTCTCTAATAGACTTCTGAGAGTTCTGCTCCTTTGATCATTGTTATGGCTGCCTCTTGAATATTTCAGTTCATCCTTTCCACTACACCATTTTGCTAAGGTGTCCTAGGGGAAGACAATTGTCTTCGAATACTATGTTTCTCGCATAAGTTGTTAAACTCATCAAAATTAAATTCTCCTCCTCTGTGAGACCTCAAACACTTAATATTTATGTCAACTTCATTTTCTACTTTTGCCTTGAATATCTTGAATTTTTCTAATGCTTTTGACTTCTCTCTCAAAAATGCAACCCATGACATTCTAGAATAATCATCAATCAACAACATGAAATACTTCTCACCTTGTATACTCCTTGTTCTGGTAGGACCGCATAGATCCATGTGCACTAAATCCAACAATCTAATGGATGAATATTCCTTTCCTCTGTAAGTTCCTTTCATTTGCTTTCCATCTTGACATTCTCTGCAAATGTTATTATCCGGTTTGGTCAACCTTGATAAATATCTCAACGCACTTGATGAACTAATCTTCACCAAGTTGTCAAAGTTGATATGACACATCCTCTAGTGCTAGAGCCAACTATCATTGATCTAAGATAACAAACAATGCTTTGTAGCTCCTTCTAGCGGATACATATTTCCATCGGTCCTTTCTCCTACTGCAATAACAATTCTAGATCTCTTTCGGATCTCACAACCATAATCCTAAAATACAACATTATAACTATTCTCACACATCTGTCCAACACTCAAAACATTATGATGCCAACTCTTCACATAGTAAAAATTGTCAGTATTATGCTTTCCATCAAAATAAATAGAACCAATTCCCATAATCTATGTTATCTGACCATCTTCAAACCTAGCAGAACCTCCATCATACTTTTCAAGTTCTACAAATTTACTTTTATCACCAGTCATATGATTTGAACATCCACTATCAATTAGCCATTCATTTCTATCTCTCCTAACATGTAAAGCAATAGCAACTATCTTAGGAATGTCACTCTTAGGTACATCTCTTTCTACCAAAAACAAACAATCACCATCTTCATAATCTGATTCATCATCTGAAATACCAACATCATCTTTAACATAATAGGCTCTATTATTAAACTTTCCTTTACCTTCTCTAAACTTTTAGCTTGAACCTTTTTCCAGACACATAGTAGCAATATGATGAATCTTTCCACATCTAAAGCATTTAAGAGGTAACATACCTTCGCATTTTTTGGTGCCTTTCTTTAGTTTCATTACAAAATTTTCTTCCACCTCATCTGAACTTTCATCATTCGGATCTTCCCTAGAGGCTTTAAAGGCAGACTTAGTTTTAGATTTGTCTTTTCCAAACTTCCTGATCTCAAATGTAGATAATGTACCATATAGTTGCTCCCTAGTAAAATTCTTCAGATCATAGGTTTCTTCAATAGCTAAGATCTTGTCACTGTATCTTTCCAGTAGGGACATCAAAATCTTCTCAACTATGTCTTCATCAGTCAAGGTGCCACCAAGTTTTCTAATTTCATTTACTACACTATCAACCTTCTAAAATAGCTTGTTAAATCTTCTCCTTCCATTTTCAAGTTCTCATATATGCGCTTAAACTCTATCATTTCCTTCGTAGATATCTCTCAACTTTTCTCAAACCTCATAAGCAATATTCAATGAAATAACCTATGTCAATTCAATCTTTGATAAAACACTAAAGATAGAATACTTGCCTTTTCATTCTCTTCATAAGCTTGAATCTCATCTAGAGTGATAATATCATTTTCCAGTCAGACATACTTAGTTTCCACTGCTTTCCAAGTGTTCTAGCCCAAGGAAATCAAGTAATCTCTCATCTTCACTTTCTAGAAGCTATAATCAATTTATGTGCCATCAGATTAGGATCTACCTCAATCGGTTTAGCTCTTCTCCAAGGAACCAAATCTCTGATACCAATTTTTGAATATCCAGGCAACTAAGAGGGAGGTCAATTAGATGACAACTTAAAACAAGTTCTTCTATTCTTTTGCACATCTAGAGTAACCATCAGAATTAAAGGCAGATATAACATGAAAACATACAACATACAACATATCAGACAATGAACACCAGATATGACGTTGGAAACCCAAGAAGGGAAAAACTATAGAGAATGTTATTTATCAATTTAACACCAGTTAAGGTGACACCGTTAAGGTGATTTTTATAAAGGGTGGCTCATTTCAAGAGGGTTTACTACCCAAAAAAGGGCTCACTACTGAAGAAAGAAAGAAAGAAAGAAAGAAAGGTAATGCACCACTGAAACACAATTTGCAAAATTGAAATTTCTTTCGGTGCCTCAACATCAACACACTTCACACATCATCAATAATAAGATCCTTCCTTTTCAATCTTGCATATTTTCAATAACAATGCCACACTTTTTCCACTCTAACTCATTCAGATTATCCTTATATATATACTATCTCTAAGAAACATAATTTTCTAAGTCAGCCAAGACAAAGATCTAAAATAGGTCAACACTAAACATTCTAGTGGTGGGAAGGAATGAGAAGTAGACCATACCACAACACACATCAATGGTCAGATCAAGACGTTACCTCCTTCACAAATTATGGACCCAAATAATGACTCACACGCTACACCAATGTCGATACTCATCCTTGAATTTTAGACTTAATCCGGACCCAAAATAGGACTACCCAAAGCAACAAAAATAAGAATAGAACCAAGATACACATGAATACAATAGGTCAAAACCATATCCAAATCCGGATCACCATCAACTCAATAAATCCACATTGAATATCAACTAGAGCACATCTCCTGGAGCACCAAAGATTCTAGAAACACATTTTCTGGATTACCAACACCAAAACCATGTACTGACATTAATGACAACCATTATGTTGATATCAATGACAACCAATCATAATCATCAACATTGCATTTGCAATAAGATTGATATACTGTAAGCACAAAGTCTTCCAAGTATAACATAAAAATTTCTACTCTAACAAGATAACTCAATAAAGCACAAAGAATTCACCTTATTATCCACTTAATACAAACTCTTTCAATTAAATATCAAATAACAAAGTTCACGATATTCTACTTAAACTCTTCTGATTCTAATACTTTTCACAATGCAAGATTTATTCTAAAAGAATCTAGACAAGAATTACATAAGAACATTCCCTCTATTGAACACACAAATACATTGAGAAGGGGGGGTTAAATCAGTGTATTCTTTAGCACTTCTAAAAACACTTTTCAGTTCTCACAAGAAATTAACCATATAATGCAAAAGAATGAGAAGATCAATAAAATAACACATAACACCAGGATATACATGGAAAACCCAAGATGGGAAAAATCACAGTGAGAAAATGGTTCTTGGAGTTAATATCCAAATCCATCCTCA
Source organism: Cryptomeria japonica (assembly GCF_030272615.1). Lineage (NCBI taxonomy): Eukaryota > Viridiplantae > Streptophyta > Pinopsida > Cupressales > Cupressaceae > Cryptomeria > Cryptomeria japonica. The sequence continues at coordinate 558,162,553 of NC_081409.1, read as the reverse complement.
CAAATGTATCAACTGATTGCAATTAATTTCAAGGCACCAACCTTTAGGAGACACCAATCCCCCAAATTTTATGGACACCAATACAAAGGAGCACCAACCCCTACAGTTTACTTCAAAATCTAGGACAACAATCCATTTACAATCATTTGATTTGAAGGAACCAACCTTCAAGAGACACCAATCCCCTACACTAACATACAAGACTACAATCTTGATGTAATACAATGAATAATATGAACCTATATAGTTATGCTCTGCCCTTCAGAAATTTGGTTCACTCTCTTTCAGCTATGTAACTCACTCTCTTCTTAGTCCATCATCCACTCAACTATACCAATTTACATCCTATTTGTATGCTCTATATTTACCTCCATGATGTCAGCCAAGACATAGTTCATCATAGATCAAACAAAAAAGTAATTTGCATCATTATCATACAACATGATCTGTACAAATTTCTATGTTGCATTAGGATCATTCATTTAGTTGATTTGCATTTTGTTCTAATCATCTGAGCATGGAGAACCAACCCCATTTTATAACTATGCAATAGCATTCAGTAAATAGCTATCAAAGTTGACTTGTGCAAGTTCCCAGAATGCCTAGTTATTCACACCAAAACAAGTTCTTCTAGATCTTTAAATTTGGACCATTGATTCTCATAATTTGGTTGTTGTTACCACTGTGGTGGTTCCACGCACCACATCACATTCAACACAATCTTCTTGGGTCTTTATCCATGTCACATTGTCAGGGTCATGTGGTGATGGGTCGCAACATCGTGACATAACATCAGCATACATCATCAAAACCTGTGAGCTAGCGCTTTCTTCACTTCTTTGGACACATGGCAACTGATTGCTTCATTGCAAGCCTTTCCTCATGGCATCACTTATCCATGCAACATTGTTCTCTCTTATATCCTTCTATCTCTATGGACCCTAACACAACATATGTCTGTCTCTCGCCACATTGTAGGCTAACATTCTACTATTACCTCCAAACCACAAGGATATGGCTTAACTATTTTTATGATAGTTTATGGTTTATCACAACATCACAACCTCCTCTGGCTATTAACCTAAACCAATGTAATCATGCACCTGGCAGTTCATCACAACATCACAACCTTAGCCAACAGTTTGTCTTGACTACTACAAATGTGTGCCTACATTTCATGTCAGCTCTTAGCAGTCCATCACAACATCATAGTCTTCACCTAGCAATTTTTCCTGACCACTACAATATTGCTCCTAAAACTTCTTAACACCTCTTCACGTGCTCCAATTTTGAGGGTAAAAATCATATGATCCATTTCTCACTTAACCCATACTCATTGATCTATATAAATGCTTGATACCATCATTGTACTACCAATGTGGTATAATTAGTCAAATCCATTACACGCATAGTTTGTTTCTTCTACACACAATCCATCTATTATGCCCAAAGGTGCACACCAACTTTGTGTCTCAAAGATATACCCTTTTGACGTCAATAACAAGATTATTAAACTCAACTTGCGTTCACTACTCACTATTCTTTATAATGCACTCCCCCTTTGATCTTTCCTCCTGCGTTGTATCAACCAATACACACATGATCAGTTAACAAATCTCTCCCCCTTTCTCATCTCTTCTCCAGGTACAAACTAAAGTCATATTTGGTCCCCCTGAGAAAAAGCTCTCTCTTTAGGAACATTTCACAAGAAAGAAATGGTAAAACCCCCAAAATCTATTTCAGAAACACAAATTTCTCCTTGCGAAGTGGCTTTGTAAAAATGTCTAAAACCTGGTCCTTTGTGGCTACATACTCAAGCCAAAATTCTTCATCTACAACCTTTTCCCTCAAATAATGGTGCTTGATAGCTATATGCTTCATTCTGGAATGCATCATTGAATTCTTTAAAATGTTACTAGCACTGGTATTGTCACAAATAATCGGTACTGGTTCTTCATACTCTACCTTAATGTCCTACAAGGTTTGTTTCATCCATAATAGTTGAGTGCAACATGAAGAATTAGCTATATATTCTAACTCTGCAATTGACAATGACACACGGTCTTGTTTCTTGCTATGTCAAGAAACCAATTTGTTCCCAAGAGAGAATGCACCACCACTAGTTCTCTTTTGATCATCAACACACCCGGCCCAATCAACATCTATATAGGCATATAAGCTAAAGGTTTTTCCTTTAGGGTACCATATTGTTGAATTGGTTGAATAGACCAGAATACTGAGAGGGGGGGTGAATCAGTATTCCCACAGATTCTAAAACTTTCCACAACTTCTTAACCTTTTACTGAAATACCAATTTCATTAATTGAGCTTATCAACATGACTTAGCAAATACAGAATAAGCAAGAAACACAACCACAAATGGAACACCAGATTTTATATGTGGAAAAATCAAATGGGAAAAACCACGAAGAGTGTTAGATCTCAAGATAATATAACTAGTTATATGGTGTTTACAAAATGGGGTGGCTCACTGCCAAATTACAAAAGTGGCTCACTACCGAAATGCTCACTGCAATAGGTACAAATCAACTAAGGAAATTTGCATCTCCAAATTCATGAGATCAATTATAGATTAAGCTCAGATCACAACTCACAAAACTTACAATAGATCTGGTAAAGGATTACTCTACCACTATCCATAAATACCTGCAACAGATCCAATAAAGGATTACTGTAACATTGACTACAACTTTGCATGCTCCTTACTCTGCCACACAACACATACTTCATTGATTCACACTCTGCTCTTCTTCCATCTCACTTCCACACACTTCACTTGCTTCTTCTGCTAAATTCACACACACACACACACACACACACACACACACACACACACACACACACACACACACATCAGACATCTTATACACCAAGATAATATGTCGCCCAAGCATAAATAATATGCTACTCAGGTCAACACGTTATTCAATAAAGCCTTAACCAAAAATATGATATCAAAGTTGACCTCCACAGATCTTCTACATGCTTCCTTCACATGTTTCATTTATCGATGCATACACCTTAATAACCAAAACAGAACAGGGGTCTATCGAACCCATAAATATAAACCCATAAGCACAAAACTCCAAGCACAACAACTCCTAACTCCAAAGTATAGATACCACATATACCATAGATGCCCGGAAACATAAAACATGATAGATACAATAGGATACAACTGATATGTCTAATTCTGAAACACACAATTGATACAGAGACATAATGTAAACCAAGATAAGCACAATTGAGGATTCTGGAGATGAGGATCTTCCAGAAATAACTCCAGTAGATCATTATGCCTTGCATCATATCTCATGCGTTTCTTCCAGCAATACAAAAACTACTTCCAACAATATATAACATCCAATCCTAAGATTTGACATCAATGACAACAATGACAAGTCTAACAATCTTCCCCCTTTTTCATTAATGGAAAACATCTCAAAAATAATAATGCATGAAACTCAAAACTCCCCCTTACTCATATGATTGATATCTTTGATACTCTACCTATCTCTATGTCTTCATTTCTCTTCATTCTTGTTTCTCTCCCCCTTTGACAACAATGACAAAGGGTGCCTTCAATTCGAGACAATAAAAAATAAAATGTCAATGTAGTTAGGAAATCAGAAATAAGAATAAAAAACATACAATTAGGCAACCACAAACCTAAAATGCTAATGAAAAGAGATCCTAATACACTCAATAAAGGAATGAAAGATGAAATTCAAAACAAACGCAAACCCATATTGAAGAAATCTCCTTCATTGACTTCCATTGTCCTTCTTTCACTTTCAAATGTATTTTTGTGGATTTCACCTACAAGTGCAATTGCAAGCAAGATTGTGAGATGAAAATGACAAAATAAAGTTACTCGAAGCATGGTTGTTGAAAATGAGCAATGAGAGCTCAATTTATAGAAAAATTAAGGATTAATTGAATGGCTAAGATTGAAAAGATTTTTGGTTAGATGGACGGACCTAATTGAGTGCACAACAGAGTTGTCATTCAGGAAAGGATGAAGATAGAAGAAAGTAAATGGGAAGCTATTATGAGAATAAATAATAAAATCTTTAATTATCTTCTCATAAATACCAAATTAGCAGGTTGAAGAGATAAGAGAGATAAAAATTAGAAAGTGAAAGAGATAAGTGGGGTCATAAATAAATAAATAAAATTTATTTATTTCACCCACATGGTAATTAAATAAATTAAAAAATTATTTAATTAGAATAATTTAGAGAAAGAGATTAAATAATTAAAATAATTATTTAATCATGGAAGAATAATTAGCTTAGAATAAAGGGATTAAATAATTAAATGAATTATTTAATCAAAGAGGAATAGTTAAGATTAATTGATTAGAAAGAGATAATGATAAAAATCAATTAAATAATAAAGATTATTTAATTAATGGTTTAGAAGAACAATAATTAAATAAATAAGAATTATATAATTATAGGAAAATAGAAGAAGAATATTAGTACTAATTAAATAATTAAAAATTATTTAATCATTTTAGATGAAAAAAGTTAGTGAATAGTGTCGTCGAAGACTTAGGACAATTTTTAGTGTCTACAATCAAAATTGCATACCAACCAAAAAGAAATTCTCAATTGCTATTCTTCTGAAATATTAGCTTGTACTTTTCCTTCAGTTTTGGAAGAAGAACCTCCCAAGATTGAATAGTCAATTTGATGCTAATTGATAAACTTTTGCATTCCACCAGCAAGTCAACAACATGAGAAAAGTTGTCTGGAGTAGATGAATTCTGCTCATAGTCAACTACACTATCAAGGAATGCCAAGAAATGTTCCAATTGTGCTTCAAAAATATCCTTCACTTTCCAGAAAATACTCACAAAATCTTCTCTTTGCCTTTGCAAAAATAATAATTTAGCCTAAAGGGAATTTATGTTTTTCCTCTACTCTCCATCCTTGTCACTCAGAAAGTCAAATGATTTGCCCAAGAAGCAAAACTCATCTTCAATAGCATCAATTTTATCTTTATGCTTCACTACAACAACTGGCCATGAAAGACAGTATTTGTACACCTTGCTCACACTACTGATACAAACTCTCATTTCTTCTATGCATTTAGATAAGGCCCTTAGTGCATCATTGCACTTCTCTAGCATACTCTACATATCATTACCTTATTTTTTTGAATCTTTAACATCAACAGATTGCTCAATTAATTTCTTTTACAATCTTAGACAGTGATTCTGGAAGCACATCACTAACATCTTCAACCTTGACATTGTTCCAGACCAAATGATTTATTAGAACATCCTTATTTGCCTCTATAGAAGTCAACCACATCTTCTGATCTATATTATTCCATCTTCACTACCAGTGATCTCCAACAAGTTAGACTCGTCATCAGATTCTTTTGCTTCATGCTCTGCAACAACCAACTCTCCCTTAGCCACAGGATATTTTGGATGTTCAATTACAACAATGTCTTTCTCCTTATGATCCTTCTTTTGCTTCTTAGATTTTAAGGCACTGGTAGGCATAGACTCTTTCCTTTTCCTCTTTCTAGAGGAAGAACCTTCTCTAGCAGAACCGGTAGTAGGGGATACCGAACCGATACTCCACACATCCAAAAAAGATTTGAAATAAACATTGCATGCATCCTCTCTCTTATCCAATCCATTCAAATATGTAAATATTTGCCTTGCAACTAGGACTACAAATTCCCATATCACATTCTCCTTAGCTGAAAGGGATCCCAGACAATACATAGCTAAATTATACAAGCAGTGATCGAAACCGAAAGGGGTAGCCTTTCTCTTTTGACATCTTGATGTTTTCTAATAATAAATCCCTTAGCAATTCACACAAGTTGAGAACTCTATCTTCCATAATAAGCATATGTGCCATGTATATAGCAATAGTTGAAGTGGAACCTTGCCTATTTCTGAAATGGATCTTATAAGAAATGTCGTACGCAACATACCTCACAATAAGATTGATAATTTTGTTGGTAATCAGAGCTCTCTGATCACCTGTTACATTGGTTAGGATTTCAACTTCTTTATTCTTTATAGACTTCTTAGCTGGTACGAATCCACTATCGCACAAACCAGTAATAACTAAAATAACCTCCTTCGTGATTAGATAGAGCTTATCCAACACGATGTAATTATTTTGCACACAACTGAGAATTACTCTGATTACTTCCTCATCATCAAATGAGGGAAACTCAGTCCACAAATTCAATACTTTATGCTCGAATTCCTTAGTCTTTTGCAAGTCTGTATCACTCAAGTTCTTTTCCACCTTTCTGATATTTTTCAGGGTTAAATTCATCTAGAAATACATTCTCCACAATCTAAAAGTCTCCGCTACTTGATTCTATGACAATCATCTTGGCTTCCATGATTATTCGCTCTACTCTTCTCCTCTATTGTTGCTCACAATCTCTTCAAGGACAGATAGCTTCTCCAACATAGTCATGTCGAACCAATAATATGATACACTCAGAAGGGCAGAAATAAGATTTTCCTTCAAGAACTCCCCCTAAGCCAAAGCAATATGCTCAGTTAGCGAAGGAAGGGGTGCTTGTACTAGATTATAGTACACCAGACTTGCTTCCATTGTTCACTTCCTTCTTTCTCCAAACCAAAATTTCCTTTTTCTTTGATTCACTAGTATTCATTACATTCTTATTTGTAGACTCCTTATTTTAATTTATGTTGATTAGCATAGTGTCCAGATTTCTTGCACTTATAACTATTGATGTTCTTCTGCACTAAATTTGTTAAATGTGTTCTAGATCTGCACTAATTAGCTTTGTGACCATAACCATTTCATGTATGAAAATATCCATGAAAGTTATTATTCACTTTATTTGTTCCAACCAGATTATGATTCTGATTCATGGAATGATTTCTACAAAAAAAATTCCTTAAGAAAAAAACCTCTTGCAATTGCAACACTAAATGCTTCTACAGTTTGCAGCCTTATGACCAAATTTATTAAATTGAAAACAATAGCCATTAAATGATGGGTACCTTTGTACATTTGGTTGATGAGCCAGTGATCTCTTTGCATTAGATCTTTGATTTTGGGTTTTGTTTGCATCATCTGATTTCTTCTCTGCTCTTGCCTTAACTTCTTTGCCTGTCTTTGTCATTCTGATTTGAATATTTATCGCTTTGAAATCCAAGTCCAATCTTGTCTAAATGAGATTTTTGCATGTTGATAAATTCTTTCAAGAGCTTACTACTATCAAGAACCTTACTCTCTACCTTCAGCTTCTTCACTTCTTGTTCTAGCTTCTCACATTCTTCAATATTCAGCGTGATTAATTCTTTCAGGTTTCTTCTATCTTGTTCTTCTCCTCAAATTTATACATTGGATCTTTAATGGTTTCATTTGCCTACTTCAATTGATTTTTAACTTCCTTATTCCTCAATTTCAATTTCCAGATTTACTCTCTCAGCTTCTGCACACATCCATCCGCTACCTTCACATTTTCTTTCAATTCCTCATTCTTAGATTCAACACTTTCCAAATCTTCAAGGGTTGTCTTCAATTCTTCATCCAACTAATATTCTCTGATCAAACTCATCGGTGACATGATTCAACCAACAAGGATCTCCCTCAAGTGGTTAAGCTTTCAAGCAAGGGACAAAATCTCTAATAGCAATTGTTGAATTGGTTGAATAGACCAAAATACTAAGAGGGGGCTAAATTAGTATTCCCATATATTCCAAAACTTTCCACAACTTCTTAACCATTTATTGAAATACCAATTTCATTAATTAAGCTTATCAACATGACATAGTAAATACAGAATAAGCAAAAAACACAGCCACAAATGGAACACCAGATTTTACATGTGGAAAACTCAAATGAGAAAAACCATGGAGAGTCTTAGCTCTCAAGATAATATAACTAGTTATATGGTGTTTACAAAATGGGGTGGCTCACTACCGGATGACTCACTACCAAATTGCAAAAGCGACTCACTGTCGAAATGTTCAGTGCAATAGGTACAAATGAACTAAGGAAAGTTGCATCTCCAAATGCATGAGATCAATTCTAGATTAAGCTCAGATCACAACCCACAAAATTTACAGTAAATCTGGGAAAGGATTACTATATCACTGTCCACAAATACCTGCAACAGATCTGATAAAGGATTACTACAACACTGACTATAACTTTGCATGCCCCTTACTCTGCCACACAACACATACTTCATTAATTCACACTTTTCCCTTCTTCTATCTCACTTCCACACACTTCACTTGCTTCTTCTCCTAAATGCGCGCGCACGCACACACACACACACAAACACATATATATACTGCAAAGCTTATACAGTAGGATAATATGTCAGCCAAGCACAAATAATATGTTGCTCGGATCAACACGTTATCCAATAAAGCCTTAACCAAAAATATGATAACAAAGTTGGCCTCCACAAGATCTTCTACACGCTTCCTTCACACATTTTATTACCAATGCATACACCTTAATTACCAGAATAGAACATGGGTCTACCAGACCCATAGATATGGAGCCATGAGCACAATAGCTCCTAACTCCATAATATAGATACCACAGATGTTGAAACATAAAAACATGATAGATACAATCGATTACTACTGATATGTCTGATGTCAAAACACACAATTGTTACCAGGATAGAATATAAACCAAGATAAGCACAACACAAGATTCTGAAGATGAGGATCTTCCATAAATAACTCCAGTAGATCATTTATACCTTTCTTCTAGCAATACCAAAACTGTTTCTAACAACATACAACATTCGGTCCTAAGATTTGACATCAATGACACAATGACAAGTCTAATGCATAAACCATAGTCTTTTGTATGTTGTAGATAGTTGAATATACTTGTGACTACCCTCACATGAGTTTCCTTTTGAGCAACCTGAAACCTTGCAACCATGCATACAACATGCATTATATCAGGCCTAGAAGCAGTTAGATACAACAATCTTCCAATCATTGATCTATACCTTGTCTGATCTGCCAATGGTGATTCATTATCTTTTCTTAGTTTACACCCTGTCACCATGGGTGTGTTAGTTGGATTGCAATCTTCCATCCAAGACTTCTTCAATATTTCCCTCACATGCTTGGTTTGACAAATGAAAATACCTTTGTTAGTCTGAGTGATTTGCAAACCAAGAAAGAATGACAACTCACCTAGCATGGACATTTCAAATTTATTTTGCATAGCTTTAGAAAACACTTTACACATCTTGTCACTACTTCCCCAAAAAATTATGTCATTAACATACACAACCATAATCAATTGATGATCTTTTTCATCTCTAATGTACAAATTACTACCTGCAAAACCTTTTTTAAACCCTTGTTGTAGGTACAAATCCAGTCTTGCATACCAGTCTTTAGGAGCTTATTTCAACCCATACAAAGATTTCTTAAGTCTACATACAAAGTTTTGATCTTTTGGTGATAGCCAACCTTTTGGTTGCTCAATATATACTTCTTCAAGATTACCATTTACAAATGTAGATTTGACATCTATCTACTATAATTTCAAGTTCTTGTAGACTGAGAATGCAAGAAACATTCTGATTGCTTCCAAACGTGCTACAGGTGCAAATGTTTCTTCAAAATCTATACCCTTAACCTATGCATAACCCTTGCATACAAGTCTACCTTTGTTTCTAACAACTTTACCTTCTTCATTTAATTTGTTTCTAAATACCCATTTGGTTCCAATTACATTCTTGTCCTTAGGTCTAGGGACAATCTCTCATGTTTCATTCTTATCTAGTGTATGAAAAGCGGCCTGAACAAGAATAGACTTCTCTACATTTTATTCTTCCTTCTTCACATTCCATTCCCTTTTAGTTTCTTTCTTCTGATATGTATTAGATTTAGTTTTATTTTCTCTTTTTCTATGAGCATTCATTTTCATTTCTTGTTTGGGAAACTTAATACCACTTCTACAAAAAAATTCTATATGACCAAGGTTGTTACATTTATAACATATTGTATTGAAATCAGCAAGAGGTGCAAATGGATTCTAACTTATGAAAGTATTTCTTCTCATATTAAGTTTGTAATTTACTACCTTGTGACTAAACTTTTACAATAGAAACAGTAGCCAGGGAAAGAATGATTAAACTTGATGATTGTTGTCTTCTTGCAAAAGGTGATCTTGTGAATCTTCTCTTCTTACTAATAACATAAATGAATCCCTCAGTTTCCTCGTTTTCAAATTTCTTGTCAGTTGTCACATTGTCCTTCTTTTCTACAACTGGTTGGGTCTTCTCTTCATCTTTCCTTTTATCTTTAGCTTTTATAAATACATCACTTATTTTATCTTTGCATTTCCTCAGATCTGTCATAATGTTGTTAGAGTGTTGTCCTTTCTCACAGCCTAGTCTAGTCAAGATATTAGGTTTTCATTGTTTACTGAACATGTTATCCAAGGCTTTGGTGCTTTTTTCATATTTCTTTAAATATACTATCCTAGCCTCAAGTAGCTCACATTCCTTCTCTTTGACCTTTAAGTTTTCTATCAAAGTATCTTCTATCTTCGTTGCTTCTTCAATTTTAGTTTTGAGACTAATGATTAGTGTTTCAGATTCCTCAATCTTCTTTTTGTCTTTTTTATTCTTTGCTCTTGCAAGGTCTAGCTCATTTAAGGTAGAAAAAAGTTCTCATTCCAGATCAACCTCAACTTCTTCTTCATCATTATCATTCTTTTCAGACTCAACCTCAGCAATTGCCATGAATAAATGTTCTCTATTTCCAGGTTTAGTGACATCTTCTACATCACTTTCAGCATCAAAGGTACCACTATCTTCTTTGGAATATAGACTCTTCTGGTTCTTTCCTTTCTTATAAATAGGAAATTTTGATTGATTTTTGTATACACAAAAAAATGGCTATGAGAGATTAAATAAATATTTTATATTTATTAAATAATTATTCTTCTATTAAATAGCTAATTTGAAAAGATTAATTTATTTAATTCATTTCATGTCTTTCTATTAATTAATTTAATTGAAATATTTTATTAATTAATTCTTTTATCCTATTCTTTCGATCAATTAATTGACTATCTAAATATTTAATTATTTCCTCCAATCATTTGAATATCTAATATTTAATGATTATTCTTCTATCCTATAGTCTCAAATATTAAATAATTCTTAATAAACATTTTATATTTATTTAATAATTATTCTTCTATTAAATAGCTAATTTGAAAAGATTAATTTATTTAATTCATTTCATGTCTTTCTATGAATTAATTTAATTGAAATATTTTATTAATTAATTCATTTATCCTATTCTTCTGATCAATTAATTGAATATCTAAATATTTAATTATTTCCTCCAATCATTTGAATATCTAATATTTAATGATTATTCTTCTATCTTATAGTCTCAAATATTAAATAATTCGTAATTATTTAATCTCTTTTCCAACTCACCCTCCATCTCCACTTCATCTTTCCTTTGTCAATTCATCAATCATGTAGCTAAAGATATTAATATTTCTTAAATATTAATTCATCATTTATCTCCAACCTCCAAATTTAATGAAATATTGTGTACGTATACATATTTCTTAAATTTTCTTCTATATTCCCTCCAACATCCCTACATCTTAGGAAGGACTTGAGTCCACTTGTCCTCTCATGCCTAAATCTTCTCCAACCAGCCCTAGATTCCCTCAGTCAGCAACCCAATCCATTTGAGATGAGTGACACTTGTCTTCTCCTTCCCCCTTTCTCTCAACCTTCACCTTTGCTCATAGCCATCCAAATCTGTAGATCTGATCATAACCGTTGATCCAGGCCACATCATCTTATCCTCTCAAAGTCTATAAAATCAAAAGTTTGAGTTGAGAAAGAGTTAGTCTTCAAGTGAGTTTTCAAGTTAATCATTTGCGAAAACTTATGCATCTGTGAGTTATAATCTTGAAGAAATTTAGCATAATCATTTAGTATTGCATATCATAGTATCAGTTAACAATCAGTTATCAGTCCATTCTTCATATGCCATCTTGGAAGCTATCAGTGCTTGTCTGAGAGCACACCATCTGCAACCAGGAACAGTGGAGTTAGGACACAATGAGACTTAAATCATGAAGGTTAAAATAATGTTTTTATTTTAATATCAATTTCATGTAGTTTCATTGGTTGAGTTTGGATTTCCTGTAGCATTTCCTTTGTATTTTGTGAAACTAGCATGTTGTAGATAGTATTTTGATAATGAAATTCAAGTCGACACATTTTTGCACCCACCTTGGGGCTCAAGCCTCGAACTTACCTTTTCTAATATCTTGTCTTATTCTTGTGAAATCAATTTAACACTTTTGTAAGTCAGTTTCACGCATCTATGAAATTTGACAATGCTTTTGTTAGATAGGTTAGCACTTTTGTTGCTTAGGTTAGTACCTGTTTTCAATAGAATGGCGCCTTTAATCATGAATTTACGCATTCAAACAGTAGGTTAGCACCTTTGTCACATTGGTTAGCGCTTTTGTAACATTGGTTAGCACTTTTGTAACACAAGTTAGCACTTTTGTGACGTAGGTTGGCACATTTGAAAATGAGTTAGGATGTTTGAGAGGGGTTTCAGACCTCTAGGAGTTATAATGCAAAATCTAGTTTTTGGAAAATCCTCCAAATTTCAGACTTAGTCAAATTTCAGGGCATTTCAGGATCAGGAGTGAAAAATTGGTAACCAAGATTTGAAATTAGGCTTGTGGAATCCCACCTAAGGTTTTGGATTTTCACTAGCTTCTATTTTTTTTTTGCAAGTTTCTAACAGTTTCTTGCAGATTTGGAGGAGTTAAGTTAGGATTTAGTGATTTCTTTTCTAGCTTTTTCAAAGTTGGTTAAAAAGAACTCATATTTCCTTTTGGGTAAAAAGAACTTCATTTTTCAATTTGGTGTTCTAAAAAGTACCTCACTTATTTTTGGGCTCTAAAAATAATCACATTTGCAAGGTAAAAAGAACAACAAATCAAACATTTACTTTCTTGCAAAGTTGGGATTCACACCTCAAATTTTGGGCTCTAAAAAGTACAACAATCTTTCATTTTCTTGCAAAGGTAAAAATCACAATCAATCTTTTTTTTGGCAAGTTAAAAAGAACAATCAACTTGTTCATTCTTACAAAGCAAGCTACTTTTTGCAATGGTTTTCATTTTGTTGACCAGGATTTCCAATTCCTAGTTTAGAAAATCATTTGCTATGTGGGGCTAAAATAAACACCATGCTTGTTGGAGCAACATCTCCAAATAGAGGATAGATCACATTGCTATGGAAGGTTAAAAATAACACTTATACTCTGTGTCTCGAAAGTGGTAGGCATATGCTCTCCCCTTAATTGGGTGACCAAAAAGCCAAACCCGCTCTTTTATGCTTTCTTTACTTTCAAGCAATTAAATCCTTTAGAGGGTCTTCCTTCCCAAAGCCTTGAGGGGGCTAGTGAGAAGGGTACGACCCAAGTGGGCAACAACTTTATCGCCAAGTTTACCAACCCACTATAATCAAATGTGGAGGCTGATGAAAATCCCCTCCAACGGAAGTGTGTATTTGATATCCTTCCCCTAGTATCCTTGTGATGCAAAAAGCCTTTGTTCTAAAGGTGGGGAAGCCTCTTAATTGAGTTTATCATTTGTCGTGTCGAATGAAATCCTTACTATGAACCATAGAAGTGGAAACTTTGAGCCGAGTCAGTTGCCATACATTGGCAATATCATAGTGCAAGGGTGGGGAATAATCCGCCCCCAAGATTTCTCACCGTATATCTCCCAAGATAACTACTCAATTGAGGAGCAATTCTCTTTGGGTTAATTTCTAGAAAAAGGCAAAAAAAATGGGCACCCTCTAGGGGGTGACAAGGTTGTTTGAGCTGACGGAGTATCGAGACTAGTGGGCTATGATATTGTTGATGACCTTTGAATAAAGTGTCTATCTGATGTGTCCTTTATTGTAAATCAAACCAGTGAAAACATTGGGGATTTGAAAATATCCTCACAAAAACATACACTCAATGTTTAGCATAGGGATGATCATTATTTTCATGTGTGTTAGGTCTTCTTGTTATGAACATTGAAATATCTTGCAAATCAACCAATACAACAATCAATTCAAAAAAAAGAGAAAAAGAGCAACCTTAGAGAGAAAACAATTTCAAACTCCAACAAAGCACTTTTTTTGAGGTGGTTATCAACTTTTCAACTATCTTTAGGCAAGATTTTCATCCAACAAGATTAGGGGAGTATCAAACCAAGTGATCAAGAGTTTATCATCCAACTATCTCAACAACAACAATGCCTAACTAGGTATTCAAGTTAGTCAAATCAAGTTTCCATATAAAGAGACTTTATCCATATCATTTGACATACTTTGTCATAGGGGCCTATCGAACAAACCCTCTATTCAACTTAGTGAGCTTGAATATCCAAAACAAAGTATCCATCAAGTCAACAACATCAACCTATCTAAACTAAAACTTTGATCACTCATGTGACCATCCCTTGTCACTTGAAAAAGAAGAAGGTTATTCAAAGGAAATGAGTCCTGGCCTAAATCAAGATCAAGATGTCATGGCTCTCCAATCTAATCCCATTTTTTTATCAAGATCCTACCTATCAAGAATCTTATGATGATCCCCTAAAATTCTGGTATTCCATCCACGATGATCTCCTTTTATCTCAAGAGCAGAGTCCCATTCAACATCCACCTCCTAAGAAAGAGCATGATATCCCTTCCATCCCCTTCATTAATCTAATTCAAAATCAAGAGAAAAGCATAAATGCAAATGATCCTACTCCAAGTCAAGATCAAGATCAAGGAATCCTTTCATCCTCCAAATCCATTTTAGGTCCCTTCGTTCCAAATTCAATCTCTTCATCCTCCAAATCCATTTTAGGTCCCTTAGTTCCAAATTCAATCTCTTCATCCTCAAAATCCATTTTAGGTCCTTTCATTCCAAAGTCAAAATCTTCATCCTCCAAATCCATTTTAGGTCCTTTCATTCCAAAGTCAAACTCTTCATCCTCCAAATTCATTTTAGATCCTTTCATTCCAAATTCAAACTCCCCATCCCTTCCATCCATCTTGGTTCCTTACTTTCCTCCATCCAACATTCCATCACCTCAAATGATCCATAAGAAAGATCAACAAAGACACACATCTTTGAACTTCTTTCAAACATCTATCTAAACATCTTTTTAAAACTATTCTTCCATCCTTTCCTTTATCTATTTTGGGTTCTTATGTTCCAAAATTCAATTTTCCTCCATCTCTTCATCACTTATCAAGTTTTGTACCAACACTCATCTTGAGTACATTTCCATATATCCTCACATAAGTCTTCAAACATTCTATCTATTATCCAACACCTCTTTTCTATCCTTCCGTCCCTTTCATTCAATCCTTTGCATAAATTCATCATTTGTTAAATAGGCATTTGTGTCATTTTGTCACATGCTTGCCCATGCTCGAATCTCATGTTCAGTCCATTTCCTAGATATCTATTCATGATACACTTCAGAATCCAAGGTTATTCCTCTTTAACATTATCTTTTGGCTAGGATACACACTCAATCTAGAAAAGAACCACTTATCATATCTTGGTACTGACACCTTTTGATTACTATATCTCATACACTTAATCAATTGCTCTAAATCATTGTGATCTCTTAGTCAAAGACATGGCTAGTGAAAAATCTAAAATCTTGCTTCAGCGCCACTATAATTATCAGACCCATGTAAGTTTCATTACTTACAAGCCAATGCAATCAAAATAAGAAAAGAAAAAGACAATATCAAAAGATCCAAAGCATGATCAGGAAAAGAAATGTCCAGAAAAGAAAAAAATAAATAAATATATATATATATATATATATATATCAAAAGCTTGGCTATGGGAATATGCAAGTAACTCCATCAGAGCTATGGATGCCTGGCTGGCAATGGAGCAATTTTGTGATATCACAGCGATAACCTCGTTGGAGCTATGGATGCTTTCTGGCAGCGAGACTCTATCCAGGATGCTTTTGAAGTCAAGGTAACTCATGCAGCTAGCCACGTTGGATTCTAAAGATTACAATGATCATATGAGCCAAAATGAACCCAATTGCACACACATGGGTAATCAAAGACTAAGTACCTTGATCCAATTTGGGATTCTTCTTCCCTTTTGAGTCTATTTCCTAGTTTCTAGATATGTTTGGTTGAATTTTTTGGAGGTTCTAAGTGTGGGTTGGGTCTCTATCTTTGAAAATTCCAGGAACACTTATTCAGGTGGTGCTAAATACTGTGACAATCTTACATATCACCTCTTTACAAATGGAGACCTCTATACTTGGGGTCAAAGTTTCATCCACTCTATTCTTTATACTGCATCTCCCATTATCCTTCCTCCAATATCCATTACCCTATCTAAATTCATCCAGTTCTATCTACGATCTTGCTTCATGCTAATCTATACCATATATTCTAACTATTCATTTCTTCCATCATCTATCACTATCTATGATCTTGTTTCTCCTATCCATATCCTATCTCCATCCATATCTCCTTTTCCATCCTTGATCTTGATTAAAACTAAGGACAAAAACATGATTTTAAGAAGCTCTTGATGTGTCTCCTCATAAGCTACTTTCATCTTTCTCCTATCCATTTCTACCTCAAGGGTTCAATCATCTATTCATCCATTCCTTGTCTTGCTACGCATTAGGGAAACCAAATACATCTTTCTTCTCATCCAAAAAGCTCAAAAAAAAAAAAAAAAAAAAAAAGAAGAAGAAAAAAAATCTCTCAAAAACTAAAAAACTAAAAAACATCAAAAGAACAAAATTGAAAATCAAAGCATCAGCACATGGCCCATCCATCAAATCAACAAATAGCAAAATTCTCGAATTCTAGAATCAAACTGATCAAATGTCTTTTTAATCAATTCATCACTCAAAATCTATCAACATCAATATGTCTTATACAGGGATAGGTACACTCGAAACCAGACAAATCGGTCTTACACGGGGTACTCACTCTTTGAAACCAGACATTCTTATCAATCATCAAATAAATCAAACAGTGACATAGATCAGTATGATTGCTGGATTTTGTTTTGGGTAGTCTTAACTTTATCAATTGATGGCACGGCATGTTTCATCTCTCAAAAATCAAAATATGTAAAAAATAAATTAAAAAATGCAATAAATTTAGATGGTGAAAACCTGGTAAACAGGCGCTATCTAAAAAAGTGAGTTCTTCCATCTATGAGATCGCTTTGTGCACCTATCCACTTCATCATATCATAGCTACCGCTTTCATCTATCCTAGCTTATCCATTCCATCTTTCGCATCTATTGCTCTGAACCATTTAGCAGGAAATATGCAGCTTACCAACAGTTATCAATCTTTGACATACTTGTTGTAGTCATTGTCTTAGATTTTATCAGAATCAATCAATCTGCATTTGTATCCCTCCATGGTTTGGATCTTGATCAATTCATACATCCATAATAATTTTTTGTTTAAGCTGGGGGCAAAATCCTAATTCCTTTTGCTAAAGTGATCTTTTGAATCTTTGAAAATTCAAGAAATTCGGAAAACTTAGAAAAACCAAAAAACACCTAGGGTTTTGAAACAAATAATGAGCAATAAAGCAAAGAAGATCAAGGCATCTTATAACAACTGAATCGTGAAACTCAGAAAATGAAGAATCAACCAACAAGTAATAAATGATTATCAAAGATAATTCATCAAGGTGATTATATCAATTAATGACCATGAGAACATGTGAATGACCTACAAGATTCAGTGTTTATTTCTTGATTTTATTGCTAATTATATACTCTATGCGACTCAAGGATGTCCATGACTAGAGAAGCTATGATGGGGCATGATTATTTTATTTGATTGTTGTATGTGGTTTATCTCTTATTATGGTATGTACTTGTCTCAGGATATGATCGGCAAAAGATCAAGGAGGACGTTTCGAGTCATGCATGAAAGGGGATAATCCTTGTCTGTTCTGCAAGAAATACTCAGGTCAAATTGATTTATTATATTAAGTTGCTTGTATTAACTTTCTATATCAAAAACCATGTAAGAAATACTCAAATCATCTTGAATCATTATGTCAAGTTGCTTGTATTTTCTTACAACATTTTAAAGCTTAATGATGAAATCAAGCACTGTTACAAGATAACATATGAGGAATGGCAGCATCATTTTTAGTTAGATCATTTTAGATTAGCTCATTATTCATCTGCATTATAAGCATTCAATGTCAGTTGCATTTTAAGCATTTCATTTCATTCATAGATCAATGGTCGTGAATAAAGATTGAGTATACTTGGACAAATAAAAAAAAACAATTTGCACTTGATCATTGTAGGTGCATTCATTTTTTTTAATCATCATCCATTTCATTTAGTTGCATAAGTTTGCATTCAATTAAGTGCATTTCATTAATCATGTAGTGTATCATCATTATTATTTGCATTATCATTAAATTTCATTAAAGATCATTTAGTTGATCTTTGCACTTAGATTCATAATCATTATAAGCATTACATATAAAAATCAAAAGCATATCATGTAGATCATTTACATTTTCCCATCATTATATGCATAAATTTTAAAAAATAAAACATTTGTTTGCATTCTCATATAGATCATTGCATTTGCATCATTTCATCAACATATCATTTAAATTAGTAATTATTTTTATTTGCATCCAAGGTCATCAAAATAAAAAATAAAAAGCATTTATCATTGCATCATCATATAAAGCATCATCATAATGAAGAGAAAAGATAATAACATCATCCATATAAATAAATGCATATAGATCATCATCATATAGAGTAACATGCATATAGATCATCATCATATAAAGTAACATGCATAATAAAATATCATCATATAGAGTCCATGTCTGCATATAGATCGTCATAAAATAATAAAAAGTCCAAGTATACAATGAGATCGGATCAAAAATACAAGTGCCCCATCAATATAAATAAAGTCAAGACTATTTTGTACCACTGCCACCTAATTTTGTCTGTCTCTATGGCTGTGGGCGAGAAGATCCTCCAGATGCCTCTCCCATGATCACCACTCCTCTGAGGAGGTCCCATGACTCCACCACTGCTAGTATCCATCCTCACAGTGGTATGATAGCTACCTGCTCTCTAGCTCTCTGCAACTAAATCCTCATACAATCGTCGCCAATGGGAAGTCTCCTTCTCGGCTTGAACTAGTGCTCTAATAGTATCAACTGAGAGAGTGCCTGATCCAACCTGCTGAATGTGATCAAGGAGGCCCTGAGTATCCTGTTGTCTCCTAACAACCCTGTCTCTCTATCATGAATGTTTGTACCTGTGCTCTAAGCTGATCTATCTGTGCTCTAAGACTATCCAAGGTCTCCTACTGAGGCACATGACCCTCAATCCCCTCATCTCCACCTCCCTCTCCACCTGTTGGAATCTCAGTCCGAGTAGCTCTCAGAACCCATCACCTAATGAGTGGAACATGATCCTCTGGATCCTCATCCTCTCCACCATGAGCTGCAATAACCCTAGGGTTTGGCTAAATCTGACCAAAATCAATGTCTCTCCCGCAACCCCCATCCAGTCCAGTCATCCTTCCTCCTCTTATAGAGGGCAACCCTCTCGGTGATCTCATCCCTGCCCTGCTAGTATCCCTCCTAATCCATCCAACCTCTCTTCCACCCATAGGAAACGATCTCCCAATCCTTCCAACTGGTCCAAACAGTCCTTCATGGACTCTCAATCGACCTCCTCTCCATCTGGGTCTCCTACCACCACCACCTCCATCTCCACCCTCATCTTCATCCCCTCCGATCTCCTAAGCAGCTCTAAGCTCTTGTCTCTATCTCCATCTCCTGATAATCAAATCATCTAAATCATCATCCTCATCTCCTGAGCTAGGAGGAGGATCTGCTGGATCGGTAATACGAGGAAACGGGTGTATGTACTGAGCATAATCTGCAGTAACCCTAGGATCTAGAATGTGCAATCTCATATCATAAGACACCCTAGGATTAGCTAGAAACTCTGCACGTGCTATCTCAAATGACAAAGAAGGTCCCCAATCTCGCCTATCTCTGTACCATCGTGCATATATCGTGAACTAGTAGGCATAGGTTGAATGATACCAAACTGTCTAAGAATGTGACTAATCAACTATCTCTCAACAACGTATGGAGTCTGACCAATGAGATATCTACTCTGCATAATAAATATTAATGTATGTGCGTCATCCATCCATGGCTCACAATCGATATAAAGTCTCCAAATAACACTATCCAGTGAATCAAGATCCCAACGCCAATACTCCATCTTACCCAGGTTATGCTGAGCAAGGATACCTGCATATAGATAAACATATGGTTGCCTCTCACCATGAACTCTATGATGAATAGGCCAAGTAATAGCAATGTGCTCCCAGCACCAGATCTGCAAAAGTGTGCATCATGTCGACAAACTAGCACTCTCATCGAAAACAACCTAATGAAGATCATGATACAAATGAGTGAGCATACAAACACCCCATGCATATCAAGTCCGATGCTACATCATGCTCTGAAGAATCTCACCCCACCCAACAGCAAAACCTTGAGATCTCCTATCTGGACAGATGAATACCCCAATCAAACCTGCAAGAATCATAGGGAGACTCTTGTAATACATAATCACATCCTCCCATCAGATCTCTCCTCTCAAAATTCTCTCATCGCCAAATATGGCTTTGCACGCCTATGTCCCTCCATGATCCTGAAAATCATACTGAACTAACTTACCAGTCATTGGGATGTGGAGAATCCTGTAGACATCCTCAAGTGTCACACTAATATCACACGTGGGCAGGTGGAAAGTGTTATGCTCGCTATTCCACCTCTCGACTAATGTTGTCAACAATCCCCTATTATGGGTAATATCAGGCATGTATAACAAGTGGTGTAATCTGCAGGCATCTATATGTCTCACCTCTACCTGTGTAAGCTCTAGCACTA
Source organism: Cryptomeria japonica (assembly GCF_030272615.1). Classification (NCBI taxonomy): domain Eukaryota; kingdom Viridiplantae; phylum Streptophyta; class Pinopsida; order Cupressales; family Cupressaceae; genus Cryptomeria; species Cryptomeria japonica. The sequence continues at coordinate 558,141,495 of NC_081409.1, read as the reverse complement.
AGTGTCGCATCGCCGGGAATTTATCCCAACACTGGAAAACATCAATTTTCTCCTATTTACCAAGAGAATTCGATCATCTATCTATCAAATCAAAGAGATCGCTAATCTATCACATCAACAATTGGTAAATCTTTTCAAATGAAGCAAATCAGACTATCAAATCAATTTAAACCTATCAATCATGGTTTTCTATCAATCACTGAGTTCAATCAAACTCTATTATGCTCTTCATCAGAAACTAAATCGATTTCTTAGAGCTAATCTATCCAATCAAATCAAATAAATCAATCGGTTATCCTATCCATCATAATTGTGCATCAAAATGCCTAAATCTAATCATCAACGTGAATTTTACTATGAACAACATCAAACACATTCATCTGAAACAAAAGCGCTAATATTTTTAACAAAAGGGCTATTCTATTGAACACCGGCGTTGAAACACACATATGCGTGAACCTTTTTCACAAAAGTGCTAAACCTTCGAGCATATGCGTGAAACAATCAAAAGCGTTGTCCTAAACATCAAACGCGCAAACACTAAAAGCTAAAGCGTTGGCAAAGCACAAGCGCTAACATTCATCACAAATGCGCTAAGAAAATGAGCATATGTGCTAAAAATATCAAATGCGCTAACTTTACATGCAAAAGCACTAACATATAAAACAAAAACGCTAACCAAAATTGCCGAAAATCGAAAAAAATTAAAAATAAGCAAAAACGCGCTAAACAAACATGAAAAATTGTATGACAAGTTGCAAAAAGCTCGGGATAAGATACATACCGGATACCCATACTCAGGAGGTCATTGATATCATCGAACACGCTCAAATCGATGGTTCTCTAACGGGATCACCATTTTGCCACCTCACCAAGACAATTTCTTCACAAAGCTGACAAGGATGCAAATGAGATTAAAATTAACTTTGGTTAATTTTATATTTACTCTTCGGAAGGGTAATTAATGTTTTTCAATGGGGAAATTATATTTATTTTTCATAAATAAATTTAATTGACGGACCTTTTCAATTATCGTGAGATCAATCGCTTATCCAAATTTTTCAACAAATTCACGATCAATCTCCCGAGGGGGCACACAATCAGGATTTTTTATCTTCGCAAGGCGCACTATCAAGACTTGATTTAATCTTGGAGACAATGTTGTCTCGACATTATTTCAAAGAGGGGCAAAATGTATACACATAAAAATGGCTATGAGCGATTAAATAAATATTTTATATTTATTTAATAATTATTCTTCTATTAAATAGCTAATTTGAAAAGATTAATTTACTTAATTTATTTCATGGCTTTCTATTAATTAATTTAATTGAAATATTTTATTAATTAATTCATTTATCATATTCTTCTGATCAATTAATTGAATATCTAAATATTTAATTATTTCCTCCAATCATTCAAATATCTAATATTTAATGATTATTCTTCTATCCTATAGTTTCAAATATTAAATAATTCTTAATTATTTAATCTCTTTTCCAACTCACCCTCCATCTCCACTTCATCTTTCCTTTGCAAACTCATCAATCATGTGGCTAAAGATATTAATATTTCTTAAATATTAATTCATCATTTATCTCCAACCTCCAAATTTAATGAAATATTGTGTACGTATACATATTTCTTAAATTTTCTTCTATATTCCCTCCAACATCCCTACATCTTAGGAAGGACTTGAGTCCACTTGTCCTCTCATGCCTAAATCTTCTCCAACCATCCCTAGATTCCCTCGGTCAGCAACCCAATCCAAGTGAGATGAGTGACACGTGTCTTCTCCTTCCCCCTTTCTCTCAACCTTCACCTTTGCTCACAGCCATCCAAATCTGTACATCTGATCATGGCCATTGATCCAGGCCACATAATCTTATCCTCTCAAAGTCTATAAAATCAAGAGTTTGAGTTGAGAAAGATTTAGTCTTCAAGTTAGTTTTCAAGTGAGTTTTCAAGTTAATCATTTGTGAAAACTTATGCATCCGTGAGTTTTAATCTTGGAGCAATTTAGCATAATCATTTAGTATTGCATATCATAGTATCAATTAACTATCAGTTATCAGTCCATTCTTCATATGCCATCTTGGAAGCTATCAGTGCTTGTCTGAGAGCACACCAACTGCAACCAGGAACAGTGGAGTTAGGACACAATGAGACTTAAATCATGAAGGTAAAAATAATGTTTTTATTTTAATATCAATTTCATGTAGTTTCATTGGTTGAGTTTGGATTTCCTATAGCATTTCCTTTATATTTTGTGAAACTAACATGTTGTAGGTAGTATTCTGATGATGAAATTCAAGTCGACACAATTTTCACTTTCCTTTTTGTTTCTACGTTGGGATGCATAATGTCCTACTTTACCACATTCAAAACATTTGGATGGTAGATTTCCTTTGAAGTTACCTGATCCTCTTCTTAATCTCCCTACAAAGTTGGTCTCTTCTTGGTCAATCTCTAAATCTTCCACCTCTACAACCTTAAATGCAACTTCTCTATTTGATGTATCACCTTTTTCTATTCTCATTTCATATGCAGGAAGAGATCCAAATAATTCATCCATAGAAAAACTATTTAGGTTCTTAGCTTCTTCAATAGCAGAGACTTTTGGGTCATACCTTGAGGGTAAAGATCTTAACACCTTCTTCACGATCACAACATTCTTAACCTCTTCACCAAGTCCTTTGATAGTATTGACAACTTCATCCACTCTGAGTAAATATTCTACAATTCACATTCTTCTTCCTTCATCTTCAACCCCTCAAATTGAGCTCTATAAGTCTACAACTGTGCTTTCTTAACTGTCATCACCTTCATAGATACAATGAAGTTTTTCCCAAATCTCCTTTGCAGTTTTGCAATGTAGTACCTTGAAAAAATTTGAATTTGATAGTCCACACAATATGGTGTTCTTTGCTTTTGGATTGTTCTCACATTCCTTCTTCTCATCTAGAGTAGTTGGAGGATTGGTAGGAGGTGTATACCCATTCACAACTAACTGCCAAATATCAAATCCAAGAGAAGAAATATAGGATTCTATTATGATCTTCCTGAAAGCATAGTTTATTTCCTTGAAATATGAAGGTCCTTCATTGCTAGCCATGTGTTCAAAAGCACTTCATCTACCTTGAGCGGTTAAGCATCTACCAAGGAACCTTTCTCTAATACCAAATGTTGAACATACAAATACACTAAGAAGGGGGGGTTGAATCAGTGTATGCTTTAGCACTTCTAAAAACACTTTTCAGTTCTCACAATAAATTAACCATATAATGTAGAAAAATGAGAAGATCAATAACACAACACACAACACCAAGATATACGTGGAAAACCCAAGATGGGAAAAACCACGGTGAGAAAATGCTACTTGGAGCTATTGTCCAAATCCAGCCTCACAAATGTATCAACTGATTATAATTAATTTGAAGGCACCAACCTTCAAGAGATACCAATCCAAAGGAGCACCAACCCCTACAATTTACTTCAGAATCTGGGACACCAATCCCTTTACAATCATTTGATTTAAAGGACCAACCTTCAGGAGACACCAATCCCCTATACTAACATACAAGACTACAATAATGAATAATATGAACCTTTGTAGTTATGCACCACCTCTTCAGAAATTTGGTTCACTCTCTTTCACCTCTGTAACTCACTCTCTTCTCAGTCCAACAACCACTCAACTTTACCAATTTACATCCTATTTGTACGCTCTATATTTAGCTCCATGATGTTGGCCAAGACATAGTTCATCACAGATCAAACAAAAAGTAATTTGCATTGTTATCATACAACATTATTTGTACAACTTTCTATGTTGCATTAGGATTGTTCATTCAATCAGTTTGTATTTTGTTCTAATCATCTCAGCATAGAGAACCTACCCCATTTTGTAACTGTCCAATAAAATTCAGTAAATAGCTATCCAAGTTGACTTGTGCAAGTTCCTAGAATACCCAGTTATTTGCACCAAAACAAGTTCTTCAAGATCTTTAAATCGAGACCATTGATTCTCATAATTTGACCAAAAAGATTTGGTCATTGTTGCCACCATGGTGGTTCCACATGCCACATCACATTACTGTTAACACAATCTTTCTAGGTCATTATCTATGTCACATTGTTAGGGACACGTGGCGATGGGCTGCAAAATCATGACATGACATCAACATATGTCATCAAAAGTTTTCAACCATTGCTTTCTTCACTTCTTTGGACATGTGGTGGCCAATCGCTTCATCGCAAGCCTTTCCTAGTGACATCACTTCTCCATGCAATATTGTGCTCTCTTCTGTCCTTCTATCTTTGTGGACCCCAGCACAATATGTGGCAGTTTCTTGCCACGTCGCGGGCTAACATTCTATTGTTACCTCCAAACCATAAGGATGTGGCTCAACTATTGTTGTGATAGTTTATGGTTGATCGCAACATCGTAGCCTCCTCTAGTGATCAACCTAAACCGTTACGATCATGCGCCTAACAGTTCATCATAGCATCGTAACCTTAGCCGACGGTCTACCTTGATCATTGTGAACATGATCCTAGCACTTCATGTCAACTTCTAGCAGTCCATCGCAGTCTTCACCTGGTGGTTTGTCTTAACTGCTGCAATCTTGCGCCTAACACTTCTTATCATCTCTTCATGTGCTCCAAGTCTGAGGATAAAAATTATATGAGCTATTGCTTACTTAACCCATACTCATTGATCTACATAAATACTCGATAATGCCATTGTACTACCAATGTGGGATTAGTCAAAGTCATTACATGCATAGTCAGTTTCTTTTGTACACAATCCATCTATTGTACCCGAAGGTGCACAACAACTCTGTGTCTCAAAGACATACCCTTTTGACATTAATGACAAAATTATTAGACTGAGAACAACACCCTCACACAATAAATTAGGCCCAAGACAAAGATTGGGTGCAATGTCTTTCCTTCTTTGATTAAATTTTCTTGAATACACTATAAGCTCAAAGACTTAGATAGCTTTTCAATTCTGCAGAGTTTCGGCGTATTAGCAAAAATATGGAAAAAGATCCTTATACAATGAAATCTCTCATATATATAGAAGAAGGATGATGCACAAAAATAGGAAAAGTTGCAACTAATTTGTGACCAAGTCAAAAGTAGAGACCTATTTGACTTAGAACACATGTAGTCCTACATGTGCACTAGAGCATATGCAAAATGACACTTAAGGTGTTGATTGGAAATACAAAATACCACTTGAAAATCATAAAAATGATTAAGTATCATTTTCTTCACATTGATCCTGTTTCTATAATCCTTCAATTTTTTATAGAGAAATCTTCATCTAAGCTTCATCAAGTCCTTGGGTATGATTGGTGATTATCTTGACTCATGTAAGAGAATCTCCTAAATCAACACAACATTTCTTATGTTTCTTTAGAAGAGAATCCAAAAAATCCAGAACGAATTGTAGATCAACTAAATTGTCGATAGAGGACAAAGAGAAGTCATCTCTCTCAATTTCAGTAGTTAAAAATAAATTTAATTCCTTGATGACCACATCAACATTTAGTGATTTCTAATTATCATCAAGGAAAGTACAAGGAATTTATGATATCTTGTCAACAATCTCCTTCTTTTTGTCTATGCATTCTTTTTGAGATTTCCTCATATCCTTGATAAGCCACTCTATAATATTCATTGATGCTCTAGTGCCTCTCATTTCTCAACATACATATTCCGATAAGGAATGAAACTATTTTTCACATGATCATCTGAGTCAAAATCTTCAAGTTTCAATCATGCATCAAAATGTTTCTCTTGTGCTTCCAACTCTTGGGAGAAGAGTTTTATGGTGTTATCCACCTCAATTTTTACAGTATCAAGATTGTTGACTATGGTGACAGCTAAGCTCAAGAGACATGTACCTTGGCTAAGCATTCTATCCATCCATTCACCCATTGCTCTGCTCCATGAAGCTACTTGCTTGGCTCTCTTCATAACTTGTTCGTCTAGTGATGAAGTCATCGGTTCAATGGCCTTTGAAGACTTAATCACCTTAATTAACATAGTGGTGAGTTGTTCAACCTATGCCTTGAGCATATCCTTCTTGATTTTATCTTCATCATACCAAGAAACAAGAGCATCCAAATTTGATTGAACATCTCCAGCAGTAGAATCATGAGTTTGTTTGCCCAATTCAACCCTATTGATGATATAATCTAATTCTTGGATATGATCAATGTCTTTATTAGCAGGAGGAATGGAAATCTTTTCATATTTGTTTTTAGCTTTAATTACCTTCACCCTTGATATAGTTTTGGCTTTCTTCCTGGTCTTAGGCCTGGTGGAGATGAGTTGACTAAAATCAAAATTATCTAAAGAAATAGCTTGTTTCTTCCTCTTAGGGGCATAGAGAACAACCATGGCGGAAAGGAGGAATCATCATCAACACTTGTGACTAAAGCTTGAGACGTATTTATTTTCTCTTGAGAATTAGTAGCCACAATAGGTGATGTTGTGGTCACAACAATAGGAGGATTTTCTAGAGATGACTCATTGGGTCTAGGACCCATCTTCGTCATGAGCTTATCAAAATCATCAAACATGGTAGCCAACACTTCAAACAAATTTGGGAAATTAGAGAAAAAATTCTCAATATTGTCATGTGGGGTATCTAAGGAAAACACACTAGTACTAGTGGAAGAAATATGTATAATTGTACTAGGAGTGATACATGTGACAATAGATTCAAAAGGTTATGATTCAGTGGTAGAAACAAGAACATCCACCATAGTAGAAGAAGAAAGAGATACTTGTGGTAGGGACTCATGGGACTTGTCTAATTGTGGTAATCCTTTTTCATCATATTCATCATGCTCTTCATTATCCTCCTGCTCACCTTCAAGTTGATCACATCAATGGGCTCCAGATTAGGATGTTCATCATCCAAATGCTCATCTTGTACTTTAGACTCTTTTGTCTCTTGAACATTTGAAGCAGATGGTTCTCCTTGGGTCTTTCCTTTGTTATCCCCAACCATGAATTTCAATTTTGGAGCCTTTTGAGGAGTGGAAGGATCTTGTTTATTCTTTGTTCTAATTTTTGACCTCTCACCAATAGGTTAAGTTGTATCTTCATTAGAACCAGTAGAAAAAGGTTTCAACTGAATTACCTTGCTTGAAAGCCAAACATTAAAATTCACAAGAATACTTTGGAATTTGTCTTTGATAGAAGTTGACTCCTTCTACGACCATTGAATGAGAGGCGGGGATGTTGGTGAAACTTTCTTTTCATCATAAGTAAGTTTTAGAATATTACTATCTTCTTCAAGATCATCTCTAGGATGTTAGCAAGATCAAATTCTCAAATTTGATCCACTGTGAGTTGACAGTAATCAAGCTTCCTGATATCATGCTTTATTTTGTGATCAATCTAGATGTCTTCAATGCGATGTACATGCACATATGTTTTTTTCAATTGGTTCCTAATTCCTTTGTAATAAAAGTCTCTCCTAGCCTTGAAGAATCTCATAATTACTCTCCTCATCTCCTCTTCCATTGCCCTCACCTTGAATAATGAGTTGATAGGGTACCTACTAATGGTTAAGGAGAACTTTAGACCTATTTTGTGTGAGCCGGAGTGTGCTTCATGTATCTCTACCATCTAACAAGCAAATCCCGTCAAAACAATTTTATCTAATGGATATCTTGGGAGCATGAAAGGTTCACCATTGAAACATCCCACCCTTAAATAGGTGAAGGTAGGGAATTGCAGGAACATGCACCCATATTCATTCTCTACTTCCCATGAATGATCAAAAACTCTTTTGTTGTATAAATATTTGTTTAGAATACACATGTGATAGCTAAATAATGCATCATTCACTCTTCAAAAATGATTGAAATTGTTCTTCAGTGCCAATTAGGAATAGTACTCATATACAACAACTTGCCTCTTGTGTCCTGATGTAAAAATCCTGGGAAATGCCTCATGGAAGTTGTTGTGTATACCAAATAAGATGTCATGTAGAAATTGAGAGTAGTTGGCACTTTGGTGAGTTGTTCAATGTAACTAGGAAAATGGGGAAAAGCATCAAAGCATATAATTAGGTAACCACAAACCTAAAATGCAATGAAAATAACTTCTAATACACTCAATAAAGGAATGAAGATAAGATATTCAAACTAAAATGCAAACCATATTTCAGAAATCTCCTTCAAATTATGTGGATGTCACCTACAAATGGATATGATTAAAAGCAAGTTGGATTACAAAGAGCGTTTCAAAAGCGACAGCGTAAGGATACTCAAATTGTGGTTGAACATGATGAAGGAATAAGGTCAATTTATAGATAAATCATAAGAGACCCAAATTAGCATGAGAAATTGGAAGAAGCAATCTCATTTGAAATAGGCATGTTTGAGGAGATAAAGCATGACAAATGCTATGTCAATTTATAACAAACTTCTATGCAAGAAATATGACATATTTCTATGCAAAATTATGACAAATTGTTAAGACTATTCATGACAAATTTCTAAGACTATTCATGACAAATTAGCCATGAAATTAGCTTTCAAATTATGACAACATTAAGCATGAAAAGTGAAGCCCAAATTGGTGGACAAATTTGTGGGAAATGTTAAGAGAAAAAGGTGAGAGAAAATTAGGTGGCATTAATTAATAAATTTACATTTATTAATTAACTCACAAAAGGGATGAGATTAGCCAATTAAATATTTAATTTAATTGTGACATGAGACACGTAGGATAAATGAATAAATTCATTTAACCCAACGGGAAGTGTTAAATAGGATTTAAATGATCACATCATAAAAACCCCAAGAAAATGAATAGGTGACAATTAGTTCATGATGAAACCAATGCAACAGATAAATAACATTGATCACGATCAAAAGAATAAATGACACAGATTTGAGATTGATATGACACTGATTGACAAAGAGATCAAATTTATAGACGATAATTGATGAAGACTTGATAATGATATGGAACTAGTATTGATTAACAAAGAACAATGACAAACTAGTCAAGGATGACAAAATGATTGATTTGATAGACGACAATTGACGAGGATCAATGACTAATCAATCCAAAGTTGACGAGGATTGATGATTGATTAAGACTGATGATGAATCAATCAAAGATTGACAAAAGGTTGATTTGATGAACATTGAGTGACAAAATATCGATGACAAATTTATTGAAAATGATAAGGAGACTGATAATTGATGATTAAATGACACCCAAAACAATCCAAATTGATTGATAATTAAGCAAGGATGATTTAATTGATTGAAAATAATTTAGATCTAGGACAAACCCTAGTTTGACACTGATTAGGATTGACGATGTCTAATTGACATGATAAATTCATCACGACCACTGATTATAATTCGAAAATGATATTGACAAGGCCCATTGAAATGCAAAGAATTTGAAGAATACAGAAGAATGCCAAGATATCAACAAATGATAAAGATCGAATGTATGACATAGAAGAAAGATTTAATAAGCACGAAAACCCTAAAATAAGGTCACATAGACATGTTAAAGTATGACACCACAAGTGTTGACTATTTTTAGATGCCTACATTCACATATAGCATCAATTATCTGTTGCCCTGAAAATATTTGCTCCTTGTTTTGTCTGATGACATGGATGTATTGATACATCCATTCATAATAAGTATTGGAGGTAGGGAGTCTTTTGACCCTACTAAGGAGAGTAACCAAGTCATTGACCTCTTTAATAAGATCACTCCTAGGAAAGGTCTTTGGCCACCTGGCAATTGTAGGTCTCGAGGTCTTTAATCAATTATCATTCATATTCTTCCTACAATTGTCTCAATTCATGTCATAGTAGGCTTGTGCTAACTGCATGGTGATATCAGAGTACTTCTTGATGTTAGGATACTTGAAGATAGTGTCAAAGAAGTCTTCATCAAGTTTGATTAACTTTTTTCCCCTAGTGTCCTTCATGCTCCAGCTGATAGGATCGAAATGATTTGTAGCTGCCATGATAAATTCAGGATCCTAAGAAGACATGGGGAATGTTGAAACTAGAATAATACCATTGTTGATGGTGGATTCCATCTTTTAGTATGAGGTTGATTTCTCTATTATCTTAAAAAACTCTACTAGTTCAACATGACCTATCTCAGTGTCCCTTATATTATCGATATGTGATGAGACTGATGATGGTGGGAAGACCGGATGCGGATCTTGCTTCTTGAACTTCATGGCCTTCTTGCTCAAAGATGGTCCTGTCATTTGTACAGGAGGTATATTATAGCATTGAGAAATCATCAACACTTGAGAAGAGCAAACATCAATTATCTTGATCATTTTGAACCAAACGGGATCATGCATGTGTTGCATTTGGTATCAGTTGGGTTACAAAAAACCTCATTGAATCATGGTAGTACAAGTGTAAAACAGGCTTACGAACCCTATTTACATGTGTGTACAATTGGTGTGATTCTAGTTCATAGGCCCGAATTACACTTATGACTAAGTGTAGTTCAAAGGTGCAGTTTGGGTTCGTAGACCCGGACTACACTTGGTGAAAAAGGCTAGGTGTAGTTATGACCTATGGACCTGAACTACACCTTGGGAAAAGCTTGTAACAAGTCTAGGTTAGACCCATAGGTCTGAACTACACTTATAAAGAGCATAAGGCGTAATTGGTGTAGGTCGTACGTAGAGGTCCGCCAAACACAAAAGAGGGAAAAATAGTGTAAGGCAAACCCATAGGCCGAACATATACTTAATAATGCAAAGAATCAAAATTGGTGTAGGGCAGGCTCATGAATCCACCATACACCAAACTTTAGCATCACAAACTCAAAGAGTTTTAAGTCGGCCCCATAGATCCACCATACAGCAAGAAAAGAACCCACAATGTATGTCGGGCCTACATCACCACCTTACACAGTGTGAAAAATGGCAGTGGGAAAGGTTCTTGGTGCAGGTCTGTAAACTTGAACTCCACCAAAGGTTGATACAAAATGCAAAGGAAGGTATCAAATGTTGCTCGGGTTCACTAACCTAAGCAACACCATGAATGTGGTGTTGTTAGGGCTGATGAACTCGAACAACACCAAAACATGGTGCATAGGCAAAAATGCCATCAAAAGGGAAAGACAAGATAGGTGTTTGGGTCGATGAACCCGAAAACCACCAGTCACTGGTGTGGTTCAGGTTTATTGGCCCAAACACACCATCATGGGAGAAAAAATGGAAAGCCAAATCCATATGCATTTGAAAATCGAACAAGGAAAACAATTAGGGTTTTTTAACCTAAATACTCATTGCTTTATTCAAAATGGAAAGGAAACACCATGAGACATAAGATGAAAGCAATCTTACTAGAAATGGGAAGGATTCTTGCAAAACCAAAAGGAGGAGCACACCCACAAAGTCGCCTTAGCTTAAAATAGTAAACCAAAATGAAAATGCAGGAGAACTATTTCAAACAAAAACAAAAAGACTCATAGTCAAATTTGTAGAAGGGGCATTAATAACACTTAAGTGTCATAAAGAGGTGCGAGTCGGGTTTGTAAACCCAATTTGCACTTGTCATTGGAAAGGTGCATTTTGGGTTTGCAAACCCGATTTGCACCTAGTACAAAGGGGTAAGTCATAAAGGGGTGTAATTCAGGACTATGAACTCGATTTGCACCTTGAGTCCAAAGTGGTGTGAATTGGGTCTATAGGCCTAATCTGCACCTAAAACTCAAAATGAAAGATAAATTGGAAATGCAACACAACGATCACATGCAAGATAAAAAATTCCTCTCGAGATGGGTGCATCGAGCAATTAAACCATAAATGGGCCAAAAATTTATGTGGTTACCCCAATTTTTCCACGTCTAAATTGGGGATAACAAATACACATGAAACTATAAAGTCATATGTGTCACCAGTTAAAATGAGAGTATTGCCAAACACATGTATTGATAAATTTAACATTTCTTCACATTAACATAAATAAAATCATACATAGCTTTCTAAAACTATGAAAATTCACAAGGAATACATGCCTTTCCTACATCTATGACAAAATGACAAAAGAACTAGCAATAAATCCTAACTTTTTCTTAGAGTAAATAGGTAATTACCTAATAATTAATCATTAATTAATTATTAGGTCCCTTTTACTTTATTACACTTAAGCTAAACTTAGGAGGATTTTTTTATTGTTAAGTTGTGTGATTTATTTTTCATGGCATAACATGAGAACAATTGTCTTAATTTAATTTATTTTCACATACAATTTCATCTATGGTTACTCTTTTGTATTTTCCTTTTCATAAGGATTCATCTTTGTAATTATAATTATTCTCTGGGAGGTTATCGCATCAATACAATTCTTAGGTTACAATAACACACTATATGTTTCTTCTTTATATTGTGACTAGCATTTTTATTATAGGTGATTTCAAGGAGTTATGGGGTTCAACAATCAACTCTAACATAGTATCATATCACAAAATCTATACTTTCATGCTAATTTTTTGACAAATAAAACTTTGAGGAAAAATTGGTGCATCTTGGAGCCAAATGAACCTCACCACTATGTCCAAAATTCCCCAAATCCCTAAGATTGATTATCAAATTATTGAAATATAAGCAAGAAAAAATTGAATTCTTTTTGGAGGGGCACATTTTTTGAGGTAAAAAAATCCATATAGATCATATTTTATCATATTTGTTGCACAATTCCTACATCATACCTACATAGAAATTTGTCCTAAGTGACACAAAAATTTGGTAGTTGAAACAAAAATAGTAACGTAGATTATTCTTTTTTGATAAAATTATTGTTTATGGATAGTGATGTAGTATGTAGAGATGTTGATGCCATTTAATAGTGGCATTCAATCATTACATGGCTCCCAGTTGATCATCACCAAAGCTCCACTCAACAATTGCTCCCCCATCTCTCACATGCCATTCACTCTCTACCTCGATCACCAATATGCCACCTGTCCTACTTGTTATTCCTTAGCATAGCAACATTAGTGTCTAGAGGTTAGCACCTAGATCTATCCCCTTGGTGCTAATGGATACTCTTACATAGGATCAAGGGCCAACATTTTTAGCCCCCTAGATTTTATCCTAGGCTAGGTTGGATTAATTTTATAAAATTATGTATAACTTGGCCATATGAACTCCATTTTTGGCAAAAAAAAAAACATCAATACAAATTTGATTTGAGCTCTATCTAGTGGTGCTAGTATTTTTTCTATATTTTAGTTTTGTTAAAATTTGTTTTATGTTTAAGTTATGTCTAAATTCTTTCACTCCCAAGCTCATAATTTTTTACTCAAAGCTTCTTTTTTCATGATTCTTGAAGTGTTGGAAATTTGGTTCTACCTCTACACCAATCTTCGACCTATTTTTTTAGAGTATTTACCAAGTACATATTATTTTCATTAAACCTCAAGTTTTCTTATTTGGTTTTTTGGAAAATGTTCAAATTAGATTAGTTTTTTTTAAAACAAGGGGGTAAATTTATTGCATTATAAGGGTCATATTGTTGTTTCTCTTATAAATTATATATTTGTAAACAAACAAAAAAGATCTCATTGGTGGTTTGAGCTATAAGTCCAAATTTCGTTAGGCTTGGTAATCTCTCAAGTGTTGGTGTGTCAAACTTAAGAAGATTACCACAAACTTGTTTTTAGGTTGCACAACTAAGGAGCAATGGTAGGTGGGTAATACCCTATTCACTTCTATCTCTACAAGACCAATGATGTTTTACCTAATATGGTGGATTAATGATAAATATACTTAACTCCCTCTTAATGCAAGCTATACCTGATCATAGTGTATCCTAATAGTGGTGCCACAATATACCTATGTGCTAGTTTGGACATGTAAGGATAAGCATCTAATTAACAAATATCCTACCATAAAAGCATCTAAAAATGTATTTGATAACCTCATAGGTTGTTATGCATATACAAACATTGCTTTGAAACACACCAAACTAATGGAATTGAAAGATGTTTAATTTGATGAACTTTTTGAGTGTTTAGGACTATGACAGAAATAAATCAAGTTATGAATCGATGCCTATATCCAATTTAGGCAACAAAGTCTCTAGAATCACACAAAACCTGTAATAGTTAAAACCAAGGTGATATCTTAATCAATATATCACAAAATACTATGTTGTTTTGAGTATATAGGCAAGCTAGGCTTTGCACATACATTTAGGAAAGCAATAGATGGTTCTAGATTATTAAGTGAATCTTCTTATTAATCCTTAAGCATTCAAGTGGACTTTTATTATGTTGAAAATATACCATATGATATCATTGCATGGATTTAAGAAACATCTAGGAGAAAGTAATCAAGATAGATTAGAAATACAACTACACATTCGAGGAGACATTTAATTAAGGTTGATTATGTCATTAATACACTAGACTACAATGGTTAAAAATGTACATTACACATTTGGGACATGCCTAAATCATTATAAATATCAAATACCTCTACCCAAAACTAAAGATTGAAACCTCATCACTTTGTATGAATTCTTTATCTTTGTCAATTTTATGACTTCTTTCTCCTCTATTATCTTTTATGCCCCCTCTTGATTAATATACAAATGATGCCATTTCCTCTCTTTTATTTAGATGTTCACATTAGGAAAATTAAGGGACAAAAACAACAAGGAACATGAGCCCTTGTTGCAACCAATCATGTGGAGACACATGGACTCAATAAATTCAAGTTCAAACAATCAAGAGACAATGATTGAATGTATTTTTAGGTTCATCATGTTGGACATTGAAAAATTATGAGATTAAGTGCTCTATAGGAGAAAATTTCTTTAACAATTAGCTATCTAGAGAGTTTTTTTAACAGGATTGAAGTTTGCAAACATTGAATGTAGCATAGGTTTCTTTTAAATCCTTAGAAGTCTTGGCAAGATCATTTAAATTCCTTTTTCATTTCCCTAGAATTGAAATATAGTTGTTGAAAGTAGTTGAGCATTGCTTCTAACTATTGAAGTGAAAAACACACTTTTGGGCAAAAAGAACAACAAAATGACTAGGAATAGCATCAAGGCTCATCAAATGGGACTGCACCTCATTGCACGCATGGAGACTAGAGAAAATGGGATTTGGGAAACCTGATAGGTCAAGGCAAATTGTCTTAGTCAAATTTTATAGTTTTGGCAATTTGGGAAATTTTAGTAAGGTGTGGAATAGGTAAATGTGAGCCATATAAGATCTTCATAATCGGTTCTAAACAATAGTGATGGCAAGGTGGACAACTATGAAGCACAAAAATAAAGAGGACATAGACAAAAAAAAAATTGAGGTGTCAATAAATCTAATCCACATGACTCCACTTACTCTATACATTTTGTATGGGTAAAAAACAAATGGATCAATCTTAAGAAATAGGGGTTGTATCTAGAGTAACCATGGGTACAAACATTAAACCAATTAAAGGAAAAATGTAATAATAGATGTGATGATTATTTTGGGACATTATCCATGTCCACGTCTCTTGATCTACTCTTTCATTTTGAGTCTTATACGACACTTAATTGGATATGGACTCAATTAGAATCCTTTTTTGGGAAGCATAATACATTGAAATGTCTTTAATTGGAGAATGAACTTATCAATTCAAATCTTACATATTAGATGACATCCAAGACTTCTTCAACAAACTCAAGTCTCTTATATTATACACTAAGATATTTTTAGCAGTTACTGTCAAATCTCCTCGGTGTTGGCTTCTGCCTACTCACCTACAAGCATGAAACCACCTTACCTCATTGCCTAGCCATTGATAGGGTGACGTCTATCCAACTGACAAAAATATACTAGTGATGGTACATTTAACACTAGCAGTGGTATATTTTTGTCGGTTGCTTAGCCATTTCACATTGATAGAGCAACATATAATGATTTTGTATAGTGCAGGTACATCACTTAATGTGGGGAATGGCAGTGAGTGATGAAGGATAAACCAATGTGCAAGGAAATGAAAAAAAAATTTAAAAATGAATCATTTAAATGGCACAAATCAAACTATATGATGCATTTTTACTTTTTATGAAAATCAAATTGAAATTTCAAAACAACTAAGAGCACAAAAGTTTTCCTAAGTGAATGTTCATAGAGAAATTCTCATAAACAAATGAAACTAATAACAAAATGAAGATAACGATGGTATTCCATAACATTTAACCGCCAATGGAAACTAACAAACAAAAAACCACACATTAAGATGTTCTTGCTGAAGTTATTTTCATTGACCTGAAAGTTTTAGATGAAATGTACAACTATGAAAACAAAAGAAGTGATTGCACTTGTGATACTTTATCAGGAAATAAGTGAAAAAAAACAAAGAGCTAAGCCTCTTGCTTCATCTAATTATTGTTTATGGTTTACACTTTACTCATTATTATTCATGCCAAAAGTCTGTAGTAGGAAGTTGAGGTGTACCAAACCCTTGTATGTAAAGTGTAGCTAGCTAGAGAAAGAGTGCAAATAGCTTTCAAACCAGTTTTTGTGGGAGTATAGTCTGCAAATATACTCAACTTGTGTGAAATGACCTAAATGATTATGACATTAATTTGATCATATTAAGAGGTCTGATAAAACTGAGGGTGGTTCATAAATGTCCCACGCAAACTTTATGTTGGTATACATAGGAATGTGTAAGCCACTAATGGACAACCAGTTAAAAAAGTTTATGTTATGATAGGGCATGCAACTGTAAAGCGGAAAATCGCGATCGAACCCTAGTTGCTCTCCCCTCTTCCAACTCCAAGGAGAGAGAAGGGAGATTCACTAGGGTTGATGGTTTTCACTTAGGGGAGAGACTTTACATTCAAAAGAGGGGTTGAAACCCACAAGATCCAATCCCACACAATGCAAGATTGGATGCTAAATGTGTTTCAAGGGTTAAGAAAGCAAGGCTACCCTCTTTTGTAAAGAATGTTGATAGAAGAATTGAGCTAGGAATGCATAGAAAGTGACAAAGATTCGCTTATAAACTAAGATAGGGATATAGGATGAAGCTGCGGACCTGGAATTAGTAGTAAAATGTCGATACGGCGCTGTCCTGCAAATTTGAGCAAAAGTTGACGGGACGATGGCGCCCGGCGTGCACACGGTCCTCCGAAAAATCCGCGAAACGAAGGGGGATCTGTTCGTCTCTGCACAAGGATTCCAGATCTTCAATTTCAGCTGCGTACCTGCAACCTACACACAGAAAAGCGAAGACGATTGGGGGGTTAGGGATTAGGGGTTTGCCCTTAGGTCAAACCCCGGTTTTGGAATTAACCAAGAAATGAGAAATGCTGTAAATGTAAATGTCTGTAATGTAAAACAAGTACTAATACCTTGTTGTAAGGATGTTTGTATCCTTATGTGCGAAGGTATAGATGTTGTTGTTTGTTGTATTGTTGTATGTTGTATGTAGCATGTAGTATGTGATCTCCTCTTCAATGGTTGAATCCTTGTCTTGAATGCAACACTTAGCCTTGAATGGAGACTTAGAATGATCAATTGCTTGAAAGAATGCTTGAATGCTTGAGTATAGTTTCCACGCTTTTTCCATCATATCAAATGAAAGAGGAAAATGTAGTTTATATACTTGTCAATTAGGGCTGATAGACTGATTTTCCCGACCTTAGGCCGACCAGGAAATGTTATTTTCCAATTTGCAAACAAAAAGGCCCGAAGTCCCATAGGAGACCAAGCCCAAAATAGGGCCAGGGACCAGGGCGCTGGGCGCCATGGTCCTGGGGGACCAGGGCGCTGGGCGCCATGGTCCTGGGGGACCAGGGCGCTGGGCGCTCTGGTCCCACCTCCCGGGACAGCAGGGTGCAAAGGAGGTTCAGGCCAGGGTGCAAGAAAATGCAGTTTTCAGTGTCATAATCAAGTTTCGGGGTCTCCATTCAAGTTGCGTGTTGCGTCGCCATCGTGAAGACCCAAATGCGGTCGAAATTGCAAGTGTCACAATTTTAGGATGCTACAGCAACAAATGAGTCACTATGAAGTTTTCTTTTTTAAATATAAAGAGAGTAAATAATTGTAGATATATATTTTAATTTAAAAAATTTATACTTAAAAAAAATTGTAATAGGCATATTTTATAGTAATAATAAAAGGTGGCATCCAATAATTAAAAATTAAAATTGGTTACTTCATATTTGAATAATCTATCATTAACACTAAATTTTAGTAAAATAAATAGTTTCAATTGTTTCAATTGTTCTTTAAGTAGTTGAGAAAAATGAAGTTAGTATTCTCAATGGTTGTTTTGTTTTAAAATACCTAAAGAAGAAAGATTTCAATTACATTTGTGTTTTTGATTAATAAAGCAATGAGAACAAGGGCACTAACCCTTTACATAGAATAACTATTAACGAGACCACAGTGCAAAAACAACACTATAACAACATTAACAACAACTAACAGCAAAAAGAGATCAAGTCTTAGAAATAAAAAACAGCAGCAGAAAACACAAAAACAAACTAGAGGGATGCCTTTCGCACCCCAGTGGCATCAATGGCACTATTCCATTCATTGGATAGGAACTTGTATAGGTCCCTAGCCTCCTGCTTATCCTCCTTCATGTCTGCAGTACATTCCCTCAGCAGAGAGAGGGTGAGCATCGAGCTATGTAACACTTGCAAATGAAATTTGTTACAGCCAGTAATTTGGGCATCCTAGGCATCCATCTTGCTCTTGAGTTTATTGACATTGTCCATGATAGCCTGCAATTCAAGCACAGGGCCCAGGTTCTCAATCCTCTGCGTGATGTCCAACATGTCTGTGCACAGCTTTTCCATTTGTTGCAAAGTAGGGACACCCTGGGGATTCACAACATCTATATCATCCGTAGTCTTTTCCATCTCCTTGGGCACATCTTCAGCAGGGGGACTATCAATATCATTACCCAGGCCCATCAAGGGGAGAGATTGCATCACCTGTTCCACAATCTTTAAATCTAGGTCCAAGTTACCAGAGTCCAGGGCTTTGTTATCAGAAATTTCCTCACCCATGACACCCTCAGTGCCCATGTTCATAGGGGTCGTATCCTTAACATCAACAGGGTCCTGGGGTTGCATCTCAGAATTGCTTGTGTTAGTGATACCAACAATGGTTTGAACCATGGGGTCCCTAGTCATATCCACATCCACAACATCCCCATCAGGGGCCCCCATAGTGGTATTAGGGTCCTCTCCCTCCTTGTCCCCAATGGGGTCCTCCTCTGAGTTAATATTTTCGATCACAGGGGTCTTCTTTTTACAGCTTTTGGAGGCCAATTTGGAGGATCTTCTTTTAACCTCAGAATCAAGGGAAGTATTGTCATTCTCAGCATCCTCAGAGGATGAATTGTCATCAAAGATAATATGTTTGCATTTAACAGGGGTTTTGCCTTTGCCCTTGGACAGAGAGCGGCTGGGAGAGGCTGAAAGAGTCAAACTGGGGGAGACTGCAAATAAGGAAATAGCAAAGGCATAAGAAGGCATAGACATGGTGGCCGTAGCAAAGCCTTCATGAGGATACTGGAAAATTTTGGGGAAGGCCATAGACAGGGCAGCAAGCTACTGAGGAGTAGGCATGGGGGACTGAGAAAGCGAGAGGTTCTGGGGGGAAAAGGGCCTCATGGAATTTATACAGCCTGTAAATGAGGCCCCAGTGAAGGAGGTAGGGCGGCTTATCCCCATGCTTGGGATCCATGGTGTCTTTAACAGAGCTTTCAATAGAATGCAGTAAATAAAAGGACAGACAGAGCAAATCATTATTGCAGAAATGATTTAGAAGGGGAAAATGATAGTAGTAGAATACCTTGTGCCTACCCTCAAGAGTGAAGTACTTCATGATCATAAGGTAGATCATGTTCCATGGGTGTTTGAGCTCCTCCCAAGCAAGCCCACCCTGGAGTTTGACAGGTTCCTCACAATTGTGAAAGAATCATTTCAAACCCTCACTGTTGGCAACATGGTTGGTACACTTCCAGTGTCAGCCGTCAAGGGGCAGCTTCGTATCCTGGGCAATAATTTCCTCATAGACATCAAAGGAAATGTTGCACACCGAGACACGCCTCCCATAACAAGAGGAGGCAAAAGCAGACATTCCAAAAAATCGGCAACCCCTCCTTCAACGCAGAAATTCCAAACCAAGGGGTCATTTTTGAAATCATCTAGATTATCCGGTTCATATCTAACTCTGTAGCCCCCCATATCCTCCACCAACAGAGCTTCTTTAGTCATGAAAAAAATTTCGCAGAGAAAGCTACAGAGACCCTTCAAGAAGAAAGCCAAGAAAAGGTAATGGGAAGTGTGTGAGCATGACGTCAATAAATGAGACATGAAGTTGGGCACATGGGAAAAATTGAAACCACTTTTAGAAATGATTTCCTAGTTATGAGGCATGAAGAGCCAGCAAATACTGACAGCAATCAATCCAATCGTACCTCATCATGACATTGTAAGCCCAAAGGAATTGCCAATAAAGCAGCACGTCCATCACCGCCAGCCTGGTCGAACGAGTCACCACCACATCAGAAAAGATCAGAGGGATATTCTCATAATTTGAATTATGAAACCAACACCTCCATACTACCCTAAGGGAAGAGAGGAGAGTAAGGAAAACACTTGGCAGCATCTCAATCATTAGTAAGAATTTTGGATTTCTCATCCTGAAGAAGGAAGTTAACATGGTCCAGGAGGGAATTATGGCTCCTCCAACATCTCAAGCCTAAGAGATTTAGGCCAATGGTCACCAAGGCATCTGCCACTCTGTTGCCTTCCCTGAAGACATGCATGATTTTAAATGAGTCAAGTCCAGAGATGAGCCTTAGGGTGTCCCTGATGGTTCCCTCAATGGTCCAATTAAGATTATTCTGCCCTTTGACAGCATCAATGATGAGCTTGGAGTCACTTTCAATGTCCATAATCCTGATTTCCATGGTGAGGGCAAGACGAATTCCCCAGGCTAAGGCCATAGCTTCAGCCTGATTAGAGGAATGCCCATTCAGGTTACCCGCATAAGCAGCAACAAGGGGCCCCAAATGGGATCTGATGGCCCCTCCACCAGCAACCAAACCCCCCTGGCAGCCCCATCAAAATTGAGTTTGAAATGTATAGTTGGAGGGGACCAGACTGTGCTTTGCCTTAGGAGTCTCTTAGAGCAGTCAATAAGAGAGAACGAGGGGGGGTGTTCCAACATTTAGCAATTTCCCAGTCCCAGGTAGAGGGGGGCTTGGACAACATTCAAGTTTTAGAAACAAAGATATTCTCAAGAATCAACTTAAGGAATTGAGCAAACACAGTTTCCACAGAGGCCTCTTTGTCTCTAAATATCTTGTCATTCCTTTCCTTCCAGATACTCTAGCTCACATGAGGGGGCACCTGCTTCCATAGTTGTTGGATAAGGGGGTTGGAAGAGGGGCCTTGAAACTCCTGGGACAAATTTAACAAATTGTCATTCATAATCCAACATATATTAAGCTTGTTGTAGACCATCCCCCAGAGCTCTCGAGTAAAGGCACAGTGGAAGAAGAGATGAGCAGGACTTTCCTCATTATTTTTGCAAAGGATGCATCTATTATGGAATTGGAATCCCCACTTGACCAAATTGTCTTGGGTCAAAATTTTGTTGAGGAGAGTAGTCCACCAAAACAAATTAACCTTGGGGATGAGTTGGGGATTCCAGACCTCTTTCAAGATAGAGGTGTAAACAGGTTCTCTTAGCAAGCTGGTGTAGGCAGTTCTGACAGAGAAGTCTATAGAAGGGTCCCACTTCTAAATGAATCTATCTTTTCTAGGAAAAAGGGGGAGGAACGTACCAGCCAAAAGCTTCTAGAGCTCTCTAGCAGCAAGGAGGAGAAAGGGATGATCAATGCAGCAGTCCTCCAAGGCCCTCCAATTGCAGTTGCTGAAATAATCACTGACCCTTTCTCCAAAGAAGCTTTTGGTAGCATCTTGAAGCCTTCTAAGGGAGGGGGAAGAAGCAAGGGGTTTCTCTCCCAACCAACAGTCTTTCCAAAAGAGAATATTCCTTCCATTTCTAATAAGCCACCTCAAACCATGAGATAAAGGGTCCCTGCAGCTCAAGATGTTGTTCCAAATTTTGGAACCCCTGGGAAAGCCCTCCTCTTTCAGAATAGAGGAAAAGTCCCCATTACCCTGGTATTTGGCCCTGATGATCCTACTCTAATTTGTATCCTTATTCAAAAGCTTCCAGGAAATTTTGGTCATAAGGGCCTTATTGAACCTTGAGATCTTGTGGGTTCCCAACCTGCCCATGGCCTTCAAAAGACAAACTCTATCCCAACCCACCAAGGCGAGCCTCTTATTTTCTTCCATTCTCATCCAAAGGAAAGTCTTTTGGATATTCTCCAGCTTAGAAGCCATAGCCGCATAAATCTTAAAAAAGGGAGAGGAAGTACACAGGGATCCCCTGGAGGGAGGAGGAGAGCAGCTGCAATTTCCCAACACTACTGAGGAATCTACCTTTCCAACTAGACAACTTCTTCTGAATTCTTTCGAGGATAGAGATCCAGAAGGAATTAGAGACATCTTTGACAGTCAAGGGGAGGTCCAAGTAGGTGCCAGGGAGAGAGGCCCTTTGGCAACCAAGGATTTTGTAGACTTTATCTTGGAATTTGACATAAGTGTGAAAGAAGTAAATGTTGCTCTTCTCATAGTTAATGTGTTGGCCAAAAGCCAAAGCATAGGAGTTGAGAAAGGATTTCCAATCCTTAGCTTCCCACACATAGGAGATACCAAAAAGAATAATGTCTTGACGAACTGTTGCAGAACATTAGGAGGCATCGTAGAGGCAAGTTTGATGCCTAGGAGAGCTCCCCTGTGAAAAATGGAGTTCAAGTTAGAAGCCAACACTTCAACAAGGATGATGAAAAGGTAAGGGGAGAGAGGATCCCCTTGTCACAGACCTCTGGCGGCCCTGAACTTCTCCAGGAGGCTCCCGTTGAGAAGCACAGAGTAGGTGACCGTAGATATGCATTCCCCAATAAGTTTGATGAGTTTATCTCCAAAACCCATAGCTTTGAGAGCTTTGAAAAGGAAGTTCCATTTGACTCTATCATAAGCCTCAGAGATGTCAAGCTTGAGCACCATCCCCAATTGATGACACTTGTCCATGGAGTGAATAATCTCATGAGTAGAGATGACCGCATCAAGAATCTATCTACCCAGGACAAAACCCTTTTGGGAAGGGCTAATTAGAGGATCCAACAAAGGTTTGAGCCTATTAACAAGAACTTTGTTGAAGATTTTATAAATAGTGTTGCAGAGATTGATAGGATGGAAGTCCTTGAGACTTGACGCTCCTGAATTTTAGGGACAAGGGCAATGAAGGTGTAATTGAGCTTGTTGAGAAGCCTTCCAGGTCTAAAAAAATCCCTAGTGGCCAGAACAACATCAGGGCCCACCACATCCCAAAAATCTTGGAAAAACGTCAGGGGGAAACCATCAGGAACCGGGGCTTTGAAGGAACCCATAGAAAAAATAGCGAACTTGACTTCCTCTTCAAAAACAGGGGCCAAAATGAGGTTGTTATCTTTCACCGAGAGGGGTGGTGGGAGGCAGTTGAGAAGATCCTCCCCAGCAGGGGCCCTAGAGTCACCATCTTCCCTAAACAAAGTGGCAAAATAGTTGGTAGTCAGTCTGCTCAAGCTATCCTCATCATTTACCTCTTGATTGTTATCATCCAAGAGGGAGGAGATGTGGTTTCTACGCCTGTGGATAATAGCAGATCTATGAAAGAAATTCGTATTCTTGTCACCCTCTTTGAGCCATTGAACCCTGGATTTCTGTTTCCATTAGAGTTCTTCTTTGTGGGAGTTTTCCTTCCATTTTCTGTGGAGTAGCTTCAAGGGAGTCACCTTGATCAATGCGCTCTTGGATAGCAATCAATTTACTATTGAGCTCCTTTTTTAACCTGAAGATATCCCTGAAGGTATATTTATTCCAACCCCAGACATTCCTTTTAACCAAATCAAGCTTCTGAGCAATCTGGAACATAGGCGTGCCAGGGATGTAGGTGCTCCACCATATTTTAATGCAATCCTTGAACTCCGGATGAGAGTTTCACATAGTTTCATTGAACTCCAGATGAGAGTTTCACATAGTTTCATACCGAAAAGGATGATTTTTCCTTGCATCATTTGTGGTATTCCAAAGGAGCAGGGGGTTGTGGTCAGACACCGTTCTGGGGAGGACAGTGAGCTTCAAGGAGGGACCAATTCCCCAATTGCCCAAGTTGAGAAATCTGTCAAGTCTAACCTGAATAAGATCCTTTCCCTTCCTAAGATTCGACCAAGTGAATTTTTGCCTCGTTAGTTCCACGTCCATTAACCCATTCCTTCCAATGAAGTCGGAAAGATCAGTCATGCTGTAAGTGTACTCTGGGAGGCCCCCTAACTTCTCATAGGGGATCAAAGGAGAGTTGAAATAACCTGCAATCAACCAGTGGGCATTGGCATTATTTTGTATTAGAGTAATTATGTCGTTCCAGAGATTTATTCTACCCGATCTGGCATTGGGGGTATAAACATTAACGAGAAGGTAGGAGTCCATCGGGGAAGAGAGTTCAGAGACCAAAAGGTTGGTCGAGGAGGAGAGAAGACTGCCAAAAAAATGGGAGGGGTCCCACATGGTAACCAAGCCACCGGAGGCTCCAGTAGCATCACTGGTAACAAACTTAGCACAAGGCCAAATTTTCCCAGCAACAAGGGAAAAGGAAGACATAGACATCTTAACTTCTTAGAGTAGAAGGACCATAAATTTATTTTCAAAAATACACTTCTTAAGAGAATATTGCTTTTGGGGGTTGTTGAGGCCCCTCATATTCCATGAGAGGACATTCATTTCTTACCTTTTATGGACATCTCCAAGGTCCGCTGCCTACCATTGGCAATATCCCTTGCTACTTCCTTTTGTCTCGATAGTCTTTGCGATGGTCGGCCCACTTTAAGGTCCATCTCCATATCAGTCTTTGCGTTCTTGGTTTTGTGTCTTTGAGTAATCCAGCCATCGTCAATAGGAGTCATGCAGCCACTAGAAGATGCACCAAGAGCACCAGGGGAGAGGATACCCTGGTTCGGAGTGGGATGAGATAACATCATCGAGGAGTGAGCCGTCTCCAGGGCGAGAGTGGGGTCCCTCGCAATCTCGCCATCTTCCAATTGATCAACCAATGAAACTGAGCTGGCCGTTGGGAAGATGCATTGTTCCTCCAAGGCTGATTTAGAGGCTTCGTCCACATGCTTTGTAGGAAATTTGAGAAGGTTGATAATACTCTCAACAAAGGGGTATTCTTCCATAACCGGGTCCTCGACTGCAGGGGAGGCAGGTCTGGGCCAGGAGTAGGAGCCACAACATGCCCCACAATCGAGTCTTGATGAATAGGAGGAACATTTGGCACAGGGCTTTCAACCAAGGTCGGGCCCTTAAGAATAAGAGGCAAGCGATCCGAAGCCTTACATTGAGAAATAATATGCCCAGTTTTGCAGAATTTTTGGCTAGAAAAGGGTGGCATTTTCATAAACAAGGGCTTGAGTCCAACTACCAAGCTTGGATTTGAGGGTTATAAAGTTGGGGAGATTCATGCTCATAGTAGCTTGAACAAAGAAATGAGCATAGACCAGGTCCGATTTGGTTCTAGTGACTTCATCAACACCAAAAAAATGACCAAAGGAATTCCCAATCCATTTAAAGATGGACTCATCCCAATATTCAAGGTGGAGCCCCAGGAGATGAACCCAAATTGGAGCAGTTTTCTGTAAGTCGGCCGCTGGGTCAAAACCAACCTTCCAATGAAAAAGGGAAAGATTGTTTCGACCATAGGACCAGCGGCCAGAGAGGACACAATCGACATCCTCCTTAGCAGTGAATTTGAAGAGGAAGAGGGCTCCAGGCGTGGCCCTAACAGAAACACTCCCTTTCAATTTCCATTTTTCCTTGACCCATTTTCTAACTATCTCCACCATGGGGCGCAGAGAGAAGAATTTTACCACCAGAGTATTAGCCATGTTCTGCAAAATGTGGTCCAAAACAACGTCAAGGAGCTCTAAAGATGTTCCCTCCTCAGTTTGCGAGTAGATGGGGATGATGTTGGGGTCCACAGTCTCAGTGTTTCTGACCAACACATTTTTCCAACCTTTGAGATTCGTGTTAACAGTAGGAGGTTCCAAGACATTTTGTTTATCATGAACAACCGGCACGTCGGCTATAGGATCAGAAACCACAGGTGTAACCAAAGAGCTCTCCGAAGAAGAACCGTCGAGCTGAATCACAGTCGGACTGGAGGGAGGATCCACCGTGGGACCTTGAGAGGATGTGAGAGACAGTATCAACATCACAGAGTCCAAAACGGGGTCCGTAGGCAGTGGGGGAAGATCCCCACCAATAGAGTCCACCATGAACGACAAGGGTTTGAAATTCGAAAAACTTACAGAGCGGGAAAAATTGTGTTTCATCCATTGATATTTATATTTATTTTTGTTATTGAGGTTTTGACATATGAATATTGATCTTAACTGTCAATAAAATAATTATATAATTCATTACAAAATAACCAAATTACTTTGATTTTTAAAATTTAAAAACAATACAACTTTTAAAAAAAAACTATATTAATTTAAGTACATAATTATTAAACAAATAATAAATGTAAACTAAAATTTTAGATAATAAACTTTAAATATTAACTTAATTTCTTCTTAAGAAAACTACTATTTGGCCTATTAATTTATGGGCTATTTTTAGTTTAGTTTAATATGCTTACATTATACATATGTATAAACTTCCTATTGTACTAACTTTCTAAATTCTAAGGAATCAATGGTACCTACAACTAATGAGTAATATAAAGAGTTTAAATAATTAAAGATATATATTTTTATTTAGAAATTTGTATTTAAAA
Source organism: Cryptomeria japonica (assembly GCF_030272615.1). Taxonomy (NCBI): domain Eukaryota; kingdom Viridiplantae; phylum Streptophyta; class Pinopsida; order Cupressales; family Cupressaceae; genus Cryptomeria; species Cryptomeria japonica. The sequence goes on along the minus strand of NC_081409.1, from coordinate 558,114,535 downwards.
AAACAAACTATGTAATAGTCATATTTTATTATAATAATAAAAAGTGGAGTTTGATAATTAAAAATCAAAATTAGTCAACTCAGATTTAAATAATGTACCTATCAATAATATTAAATTTTAGGAAAATAAATTGTTCTAATTGTTTCAGTTGTCCTTTAAGCAATTGAGAAAAAACAAGTTACATTAGTTTCTCGATCAATTTGTTTTTAAATACCTAAAGGAAAAAGATTTAGATTACAATTGTGTTTCCTTCATTAATATTTTTATTTATTTATAATATTGAGGTTTTGACATGTGAATAATTATCATAACTGTTAATAAAATAATAATAAAAACAATTATATAATTCATTATAAAATAACCAAATTATTTTGATTTTTAAAATTTAAAAACAATACAACTTAAAATAAAAATAAAAATAAAAATAACTCTATTTATTTAAGTACGTAGTTTTTTTTGGGTCGGTAGTAGTTGATATTTTATTAATTGAAATAAAGATTTTATAAAAGAGTTGCAGTATCTATTATAATCGACATGTATTACTATCAAAAACCAGTCTATCTACCCAAAACACCCTTCCCACTAGAAAATAACATCTACCACCGTCCATCCATACATATTTCTACCCACCATCGATTCACAAATTCACAGTATATTTATACTGGCTTCAAAATCAAAAACCCTAATCACCTATACATTTGATATTGTTCAAAACAAATTTACAAAATTAGACCAAAAAACATCAACCTACAAAAGGCAACTTTGCATCTTCATTTTTGGTTCCCCCCCCAATGGACCATTCACCCAATAGTCCTCCAATGAGAAACCACAACCCGCAAACAACAACTTCTCCAAAACCTCCAACCCTTCCACACTAGATATTCTATTCACAAACATTTTCTTGTTGGTCTTCTCCAATTCTTTCTCACACAAGAAATTATCCAGCAAATTCTACGTGACATTTGCCTCAACTTGCCTCACATCTTTGTTCACCCCAATTGCACATCTAATGAAAGGCATCAACAAGTGAACTTCATCCTTCTCTGTTTTCTTCTCCTCATTTCTAATATCAAATCTAATACCCAATTAGCCCTTGCAAGCACAGATTGAAGGCCATAAAACCAATCCTCACCCATGCAAGCCTTCATGACCCATTCAATTTCCTCCTTTCAACCTATCTCCGGTCCCCATGCCACAACCATGGTGACAATATCCACATTTGTTCTATACCTATGCTATGTTTGCATAAATACCTCCCCCAAAAGTGTTTCCAAGGCCTGCACAAAGGGCTTTTCTTCAAATTTAAATATTGACTTGAGCCATTTTTTAAAAATCTTTCCTAAAAATGCCAATTACTGCTTTGGCATATAGAGAGTGAAAGTCACTTCCATTATACACTCCCTTTTGCCACCCATCTCTCACATTGGCCTCACATGCATTCAACTCCAAGTTGCACTCTCTTCCTATAAATCCTCATCACATCACCACTCCACCTTGCCTTGCATTGATTGCATCTTCAAATGGTGGCGTACGATCAATCTCTAGGATCAAAAGAAATATCTCGATAATCCTTAATAAAATATTCCCCTACCTTATCATTGAATAAGTTCACCCATTTGAAAAAAATATCTACCAACTCATTCCCCTTATCATTGAATGAGTTCGCCCATTTGAAAAATATCTACCAACTCATTCCCTGATTGTACTACATGCATGATTTGGAAATCATCAAAGGTAGAAGCAATTTGCTTGGCAATGAAAATATATTTATTCAAACACCATCCATTAATTTTGTGATTTTTAATAGCATTTATTATAATTAAAGAGTCTCCTTTAAGATGGATTTTTTACGACCCTAATTATTTGCGCATTTTTAACACCCGAATATCTGCTTGGGCTTCAACTTCATTGTTTGTACCATTTGGAAGTTTAGATGCACAAAGGGCCTGTATATTGCCCTCCCAAAATCCCAAGTCACCCATCTTGCTCCCAATGAGCCTAGGTTGCTCTTCGATACACCATCAAAATTTATTTTATACTAGCCTTCCAATAGTCTAGACCACTCCACCATCTTTTCCTTCCCACATCCCGGATGAACCTAAGTAATCCCATTAATGGGTTGACAATTGACACTTAGGCATGCCTGTTGAATCCAACTATCCACCTTTGTGAAAGGAATTTTCCTTTGCTCACATTGTGAGGCCACCACACTTACAAATTTACCTATAGATAAGTCAATTCTCTAGCATAATATTTGAATGGGTTCACTTTTCTCTTGGAAGATCCACCTATTCCTCACTTTCCAAATCTCCCAAATAAGTGTTAATGGACATACCTACCAAACACAAGAAAAAATTGTTTTCCTGCCTTCCATATACCATACTTGAAATAACTGCTTTAAAGTCTCTGGGAATGGACATTACCATCCCAATTTTTTAGTCACCCACCTCCAACATAGATTTGTTACCTCGAAATGTAGTAATAGGTAGTCCACAGTTTCTTCTTCTTGTTCACACATCACACACTTAGAGGGACCATTGAATCCAACCCTTTTTAACCATTCACTAGTTAAACTACTCTCTCTAATGACCTACCATTTAAAAGTTCCCACTTTTGGGAGGCAATTTTTACCCCAACATAGCCGTGTTGGCCAACCATCCATTGCAACTGTAGAGTCTAGAAGCTAATATTCTAGTTTCATTGAATAGTTGCCATCCTTTTCTCCACATGAGACAACTTTATCTCCCTCCCTCGTAAGCAATATTTTCCTTTCCTTGAAGATGCCTTGCAATGTTACTTTTTGTTACCCACTTAAACCCAGTCCTTCCCCGTATTTCCACTTTCCTATCATTATTTCTTTGGTGATCTCTCTCTCCATATAATCAATAAAGTTTTTGTACCCCAACTTTGTTTCAAGACAAGCTTCAAATCCTCTAGTCTGCCATTATTCACTAACATTTAGAATCCATCCCAAGAATCCTCCCAAAACTTTGCAGATTGTCCATTACCCAACTATCAAGTTAAGTGATCCACAATTATCGACCTACAAGATACAATAAAGCTCCAAATCATCAATCCCTTTGGTGGGTTTTGGATTGTGAAAATCTTTTCATTCAAATTATTATCAAGATGTTTTTTATTTATTTTGACCCACAATTGGTGTGGGTTAAAGTACATACTCCAAATCAATTTTTCTATCATTGCTTCATTCATGATTTGCCCAATTTCTCAAACCAACCCCTCTGACCTTCTTTGGCTTGCAAATATTTTCCCATGCTAGAAGAGGGATTTTTTCTTGATCCCTTGCTCCATTCTAGAAGAATTTCAACATATTTTGCTCCACCACTTTGATGACTTTATGTGAAAACTTCAAGAACATCATTGACTAGATAGGAATGGTAGAAATTATTGTCTTAAGCATTAGAATTTTTCCCATAGAAGAAAGCCATTTTCCTTTTCAACCATCCATTCTATTCAAACATCCATCTACAAGCCCTTTCCAAAATTTTGTTTTGTTGGATCCACCAAAGAGGGAGATTCTAAGATACTTAACTGGGAGAGAACCAATCTATTTTCAAGAATCTTTGAAATCTCTTTTTGTTTGTGAGCAACCATATTAAAAATAAATAAATAAAGAAATAGACTTTCTCCAATTTACACATTGTCTATATATTCTACTATATTTATCAATTCTCGCCTTCATAATTTGGGTCTCCCATAAAGATGATTCACCCAAAAGAAGGGTATCATCCACAAATTGGAGGTGGGAAATCAAGTTCAGGCCCTGAGCTACTTTGATTCCTTTCCACACTCCATCTAGTCTCTTTCTTGATATAAACCTCCCTAAAACCTCCACCATGATTATGGAAAGGAAAGGTGATAGAGGGTCTCCATGTCTCAGTTCTTTAGATGACTCAAAGAATACTTGTAGGTTGCCATTAACAAGGACCAAAAACTAATTTTAATTTGGCCTACCCATTGGGAACAATAGCCAAACTTTCCCAACACTTTCAAAAGAAAATTCTTGTTCACCTCATCATAAGCCTTATTGATGTCAAGTTTGACCACCATACGATCAGTACCATCTAGACGCACTAAATGAATGGCCTCATGGGCAACAATAATTCCTTCTACAATGGACCTTTCTAGAGAGAAGCCACTCTCCTCATCCGAGATCACCAATTTAAGGGTTCTTTTTAGCCAATTGGCAATAACTTTAGAAACTACCTTATAAATTGTGTTGCACAATGATATTGGTTTAAAATCATCAAAGGTAACTACTTCATCCTTATTTGAGACAAGAGCAATAAAAGTATTATTCAAATCTTTCAAAAGAAAAACACCAGTTCTAGATTCTTCCACCAAATTCCAAATATCATTTGCAAATATCTTTCATGATTTTTTAAAGAAAATTGTAGGAAAACCATTAGGTCTCGGCGCTTTTTCTCCACCCATTAAGAATAAAACCATCTTAACCTCTTCCAACTTGACTGGCTCCATAAGCATCTTATTTTGATCTTTGGAAATACAATTCGAGATTGCCTCCCAAATATCATCCTCAAGCTTGCTATCAACATTCCCCCCATTTAGTAAATTACAAAAGTACCTCACAGCCTCATTGTTAATGTCTTCTTGATCTCTTAATACCTATCCTACATCACTTTTTATTAAAAAGATTTTATTGCTCGATCTCCCTTTCCTTAATTGTGTTATGGAAGAGCTTTGTGTTGTGATCCTCCTCCTTCAACCAATATCTCTAGAACATTGTTTCTCTACACTTCATTTCACTCAATCAAATGTTGGGGATGATTTTTCAGGAGTCTCATGGATTTTCCACGAGATCCATCCTCCCAAGCCCTTCCTGGAGGGCGCCAAGCTTTATTCAAGTACCTTGACCTTTGACTCTGCATTAGCCTATCACGACCACCATTTTTCTTGTGAAACCCTAGCCACCCACCTCGAGTCACCATCCACTATTTTATAAGTACGTAGTTATTACACAAATAATAAATGTCAACTAAAATATTAAGGAATAAAATTTAAACATTCAATTAATTCCTACTAAAGAGAACTACTTCTATTCATTTACAAGATTTTTCCATCTACTTAAGAAATATTTTATGTTGGCTCATTTATTTATGGGGTATTTTAAGTTGAATATGCTTGTACATTATACATATATAGCCTTCCTAGTGTACTAGCTTTCTAAAATCTATATAATTGAGGGTAGCTTTCAAGTATACTTCACTAGAAGCATAGTTCACTAATATTAATTAAATTATAAATTTTTGATGCCATAAAATATTTAGTTGTTAGGTTATTATATGGTGGGAACTCCTACCAAAATCTTCACATGTCATATGCCAAGTTTTTTGGCGTTGTCGGGAATTACATCGGGAAATAACTACGTCAAAAGTATCATAGTGAGCTTTCGCATCCCTGGAGATTTCAAAATCATGGAAAATCACAAAACTAGAATGAGAGATAGAGGTTCCTAAATTAAGATCATGCACCAATTCCCTAAACATGATTTCCACTAAAAAATTGAGGAATATGTGAGGCCCCCTCATTTTGAAAGCACCTTTGTCGTAAGCCATGGTTGTTACTTCTATAGTAGAGCATGTGTCCAACCAAAGCCTCATCCCTTGCCTAGTTGAATCCCTTATTTCCACCACAAATTTCCCCCACAGACACCTTCATACCCCTTTGTAATGCTTTTTTGTTCCACCTCTCTTGGACAAAATTTTGCCTTTCTTATCAAAAATGGCACCAGACACATTTAAATGCTCAGATTCTTCAATTTTAGAATAATTACTTACATTAGCTGCCATAGGAATAGGCATCAATTGTTCTAGATTTCCAACTGATGGCAATATACTCTATTCTTCAAGGTATGGGGAGCTTTCAACATCTTCTACTAATGACAATCCACCATATTTGAATTTTGATTGTTGTTGCAATGGCAATTCCATATGCTATCCTCTATTTCTTTCCATGAGAATTTGATTTTCTTTAAAGGAGTTGATGATTAATCCCTCCTCCTCTATAAGATCTAAAGCCGAAGTTAGTCAATCTATGGTTATGCAAGATCTTTTAGAGCCCTCAATGAGAAACCAAATCTGTATGTTCTTTAAAATCCCATCTTTATCTTCAGCTTTGCAAGAAGTTGATTGCATGTCTCCAAAGCCACTACCACCCATTGTTATTTGCTAAACTTTCTACTTTGTTCAAAACCCTAAAACACCAAGCTTAAGCTATTTTTGAGTAGTTATTTCTTCTATGAAATCAGGAAAGCATTGAAAACATAATTGATGAGTAGTTGGCATATGAGTCCAAATATTTTAAAGAGATGTTGAGATAGGTAATGGAAGGAAATTTGTTGCTTGCTAATAAAATAACTCTAACATAGAGGAATTCTAACTGAGCACTTACAAGGATTTATTATGATTACATATTATGGTTGAAGTTTGTATAAATCCTAATTTATTATTATGAGATTATGATAGAAATTGTTACTTTGAACTCTGAACACATTATCTAAAATGTGGAGAATGAAGAGTCAAGTTTTTGTCCCTGCAAACAATTTATTTTGTGATCTCATTTTCATGATTGGATGTCAAGTCAAAACCTATCCAGTAAACAAGTTATTTTGTGATCTCATTTTCACATCCTAAACTTTCCAGATCATTAATTTGGAACAACCCACATGTTGTTTGACATTCAAAGTAACAAAAAAACGTGTAGCCTAATTGTTTATAGTTTTTTTTAATAGTCTAGAGGTTACATTTTATAGTCCATGTATAATGTTTTTAAGCATAAAACCGTTGTATTTCTCATTTTATACATGTAGTTTTATATATACTATCAGTGTTTGTCAACATACAAATTTTGATTTGAATTTAAAGTATGATTTATTAGATTAGTTTACAAAGTTGACAAACATTAGGTTAGAAAGTTTATTCAATTAATAAATAAATAAAAAGAGACTATAAAAGTTATAATACATGGGGTACTAACTTTCTTAGTATACGTGTACATGTACGTACGTGTACACGTACATCTATATGTGTGTGTGTGTGTGTGTGTGTGTGTGTGTGTGTGTGTGTGTGTGTGTGTGTGTGTGTGTGTGTGTGTGTGTGTGTGTGTGTGTGTGTATATGGATGTATGTATGTAAGTATGTATGTATGTATACACACACACACACACACACATATATATATGTATATCTATATATGGATGTATGTATGTATGTATGTATGTTTGTATATGTATGTATATATATGTGTATGTGTATATGTATATGCATATGTATATATATATATATGTATGTATGTATGTATGTATACATATATATGTATATGTATATGTATGTATGTATATGTATATGTATATGTATATTTATATACATGTATGTATATGTACATATATGTATGTATGTATATGTATATGTATATGTATATTTATATACATGTATGTATATGTACATATATGTATGTATGTATATGTATATGTATATGTATATGTATATACATGTATATGTATATGTATATATATACACATATACATATACATGTATGTATATGTATATATACATATACATACACATATACATATACACATGTGTATATGTATATGTGTATGTATATGTATATATACATATACATACATGTATATGTATATGTGTATATATATACATATACATATACATGTATATACATATACATATACATGTATGTATACATAAACATATACATGTATATACATATATACATGTATATGTTTATGTATATACATATACATGTATATACATATACATATACATACATACATACATATATGTACATATACATACATGTATATAAATATACATATACATATACATATACATACATACATATACATATACATATATACATATATGTACATATACATACATGTATATAAATATACATATACATATACATACATACATATACATATACATATACATACATTTACATATACATATACATATACATATACATACATGTATATGTATGTATATAAATATACATATACATATACATACATACATATATATATGCATATACATGTATATATATACATATACATACATGTATATGTATGTATATACATATACATACATATACATATACATATACATACATACATATACATATACATACATATACATACATACATATACATATACATATACATGTATACACATACATATACATATAAATAAATATATATATACACACACATATATGTGTGTATGTATATGTATATATATACATATATATACACATATGTGTACACACACACACGTATACACATGCATACATATACATATACATATATGTATGTATGTATGTATACATATGTGTATATATCTATATATATACACATATATATGTATATATGTATACACATATGTATACATATATACACACATATATATACATATATACGTATATATGTGTATATATATAGATATATACATATTTATATACACATATGTATATATATACAAACATATATATAGATATATACACACATATATATAGATATATACACACATGTATATATACATGTGTGTGTGCGCGCACACACGCGCGTGTGTGTATATGTATATGTATATGTATTATATGTATACATACACACACACACACAGACACATATATGTATGTATGTATGTATGTATTTATGTATGTATGTATATGTATGTATGTATATATATGTATGTATATATGCATATGTATATGTATGTATATATATACATATACATATGCATAAATATGTGTATGTGTATGTGTATGTGTATGTGTATGTACATGTACATGTACATGTATATGTATGTATATATATGTATATATATGTATATACATATGCATATGTATATATATACATATGCATATGTATATGTATATGTGTTGGTAAACTGATCCGTCACTTCGAAATGTTCTACTATGTGCCCAATGGAGGAGTGACAAAGAAAAGGTTCCCAACAGTTGGATAGATCGTTCTTTAGATACGATCTTCCTCTGCATTTGAGAGGGGCAGCTCCCTCGTATGATAGGGGTATTTGTATTTTCGAATGAAGTTAACTTGAAAAGGAAAAGAGAAAACTAACTATAAATGGACTCAGAAGAGAACTACACAACAAACATACGATTGTTATTTTTTAACCTTATCACTATCAACTCTAGACTACACATAAGAAGATAGTGAAATGAGGTATTGAGATTTGCATGACACTTATATACCCCAAAGATACCAAATAAGTTTATAATGTCATATGTTCATTGTCTTCATGAAACTGGGAAAGTAATTTTTAAACTTGTTATTTCAATATCGCATGATTGTTACATAACATTTGAGCAAATGAATACTTGACAATCATGGAAACACTTCCGATTTGCTTTGTATTCAAAAGATGGAGTTATACAATCCAAAATTTTAGTTGTCCCAAAACTCACAAAGTCCAAAAAGTCCTTTAACAATCTCCCTTTCCACTATTTATAACATCCTATAAGTAACTACCTCATAACAACCTTCAATCTTGAGTTAGTAACTAACTCTTTTATTCGCAAATTACAATGAGTTAATAACTTAAACATTTATGTGCAGAGAAAGTCAACTTTCTAACCTTTGACTCCATGAGATAGAAAATCTCAATTTATAACATGTTAGCCCAATTTTAAACTTGTCAAAATTTAAACTTTCATGTCAAAATCATTGAATTAATAGCCTCTTGGTCATAAATATCCTTGGTCATCCTGAGATGCTAAATATCTCACCATGGAGGAGAAAAATCATCTTTCAACTTAGCCGAAGGCCTTGCAAAGTGGTGATACAGTTTTCCCAAATCAAAAATAAAACAATGAAATTGATTGGAATATAATGATCATGAATATGTGCAAAATGTATTTATTGTAAAGATATATAGATAATTTATACCAACGGCTAATGACCAGACAATAGCAGTTGAGAAAAACACAAGTTGCACACCTTTAATTTTATGGTCTTGGTGAAATATATTTCGAGCAAAGGCATTTGAAAGATGTAAAGCAAAGGAACTCATAACCATAATAATGTTATCTATATGGATTTGTATGTCAAATGAAAATCTTCAGAAATCAATCTATGATTGAAAGTGCTTTCAAATGTCGATGAAGTATAAGAAAGGACATGAGGAATCATTAAGCTCTTCAATAATTTTGACTGTTAGCGGCAAGTTGGTTAGTTTACAAAGTTGCCGACATATCCAAAAAGGCCGACACACTGAGTTCTTAACTTTTTGGTGAGTTAGTTCCTTTGAAAAAAGACCCAATGCACTCATTTATTGGTGACTTGCCCAAATTTCCAAAACCACCGATATGTTCCATCTAATAGCATCAGTGACAAGTTGTGGAGTGTACAAGGAAAGTCACTGAAAAGATTTGGAGAAAGCTTATCGGAAACTTGTAGCACTCTCAAAAGTCACTGATGGAGTGAAGGTGCGAAGGATAAGTGAAATGAAACAATGCATTTACAAGTTAGTTAATATAACTAACTTTGCAACAGAAGAAAATACTAACATCGACCATTTTGATAAGCTTCACAAGTGTTTAAAGAGATCGACAAACTTATGGCTACCACCAATGCATGTTGATAATCCAATAATATATGAATTGGCCAGTTAGGAAAGAAGCCAAAGTTGTCGATGAATGAACACTATATAAGTTTTCAATGTGAAAGAAAAGGGTGAAAGACAAAGTTGGTTATTATAACCTACTCATTATAAGGATAGGGGTAACTTCTCATGGATATCGTTTCATCTTCCCTCTCTGCGAGATGAGAACTTTAAAACCGGTCATGGGCATCCATTAAAATGCATGATATGCGTGAGACAGATTTGCTATAAAGAGTTTCATAACTTTGAAGCAAATGCAAGATGAATGCAAAGTGAGAGAAGTATAGTCAAGGTGTATGAACTATTTTCACACAGCTCGACCTCATAAATGTGAATGAGTGCAAGATTTGCAAAAATCGATTTGTTGAAGATGGTTTAGAATTTTTCGAGCATTTGCAATTGGTAGGCACAATGCTAAACCTCATATCCCTCATGCACCATCTTCTCCTCATTAGGATAAATGTGGAAGGCTTCATAAAAGGTTATGGATGTCCATCAAAGCACAGTGGGAGAATTTTTTGTCTGATTTTATAGCTCGAAATGTTGAAAACGTGATGCACACAAAATGTGGAATCATAAAATACACATGAATTGTTTGACGAGTGCCTTTAGAGATGTCATCTCACAAAATTTAATGATTATAACTCACGCTCAGAACAAAACCATCGAAGACACCTTGGAGACCATTAGACCAAGCAAATGACAAGCATAGAAGCTGAAAACTACGACCTTGACCGCCATCCTCCCTGCCTACACAAAGTGTAAACTTCAAGAATAGGTTATGGACGTCCATCAAAGCACCTAGGATAAAGGAACTTTCATCAAATGCTATAGTTGTGATTTCCCTAGCCGATATGCATGCAAAGTGGAAGTGTGGACATGCATTATTTGTCTAGCAGAAAACCTTGAAGGAATGTGCTCTCATGAAACAAGATGATTGCAAGATTCATAGAAAATGAATTCGTTGTAAAGGCTCTATAAACGTTCAAGCATCTTCTTTGATAGATGATATGCAAAATGTGGAACCACTGACAAGGCATGTGGATAATTTAACAGACAACCTCGAAGCGATGTCACCTCATGGAATGTTTGTTAGAGCACCTCAAAAGAGATGTCATATCATGCATTGAAAGGATTTCAAGTTTCAAACAGAATGAGGTTCTAGAAAGTTTCAAGCAAACCGTGCCAATATTCTCCTTGTCTACGCAGAATGGATGCTCTTGAACAGGTTATGGTCATGCATCAAAATATTAAGTATGCCTCATTTAGAGATGACATTTCAAGGAAAACAATTGAACAAAAGTGCTAACGAGTTAAATGAGAAAGGATGGATTTGAAGATAAGAAACATTTGAGTATTTGCACCGTGTCAAGAGGAGGAAGAACTTTATTGAAATGGATCAAAATTATTATACCAAGAGTTTTGTTGAATGCCATTATTGCATCTGAAATATTTTTGATTGACATAGGTTTGGTTCAAAGTTGATAAATTTTATTGAGCTAACAGGTGGGGTTTGCTTATTTGCTTCCTATAGGGTACATGGTAAAATATGGATTGCAGAATACACCTCAAAATATCATTTAAATTGGATCTATAGGAATTCGATGAATTGAAGTGATATCCCACATCAAGAATCGGGTGGAGGAATTCCCTATGCAAAGAATGCTTAACATATACAATTAGATTTGAATTCCTTAAAGATAGAAAGATATGTGTTTTATGTTCTCTAATGACTAGATCATGAAATGATTACAAAGGTGAATGGAGCAGATGAAGATGAAGATAGGAGACGTAACTTACATAACTCATGACATGGTTTTTCATTGTAATCAAAAGTATAAAAGTGACCTATGTTACTTATTGTAGCCACAAGTTAGAATTTGAACTTCACTCTTGTAAAAGTTAGGTAAATCCTAACTTTTTTGTAAAGAGTTAGTTATCCTAAGTGTTTGCTTATGGTAGTTATCTTAAGTGGTTGTTGCAAGTAGTTACATAAAGTAGTTAGGCTAGTTGGTTACAAAGTAGTTATTCCTTCTAAAAGCCTATATATTCAAGGCTTTTGCATTGTAAAAGGGAGAGACTTTTTCAAAAGGGAGAGACTATGGAGAAATTTGTAAAGAACTACTTTGATGAATTTTGGTTTTGCACTTTGTACAAGAGAGTTCTTGGGATTGTATAATTTTATGGAAATAATAAAGGATGTGCATTTAGTTTGTATGTTCTATATGTTCTTCTTGAGTTATTATTGCTGATTTTTCATGTGTCAAATTAGTGGTATCTTTTGTCCATTGTGCAAATCATTTATCATCTATTAGAATGCTTATGATTCATGCAATTGATGTAATGAAACATTATCAAGCTTTGGTATCCTGGTTTGGATGTGCTAGAGTTATTTAGCTCTTCGTATGTTGAGATTTGTAGCCCTTCTGTCATCATCATTGCAAGTCAAAACTTATATTGTGATTAAATCCCCCTTTGTAATCGTTATCTATTGTGAAATCTCAATTGGTATTCATATGTCTATTGTTGAGGTTTCTATTCTTTACCTTTGTTTAGTTTTGTGTTTTCTCCTTTATGTAGTTTCAGGTTAAAAGTACACAAAAATCCTAAAAAACTCCCATCATACGAGGGAGTTGCCCCTCTCAAATGCAGAGGAAGTTTGTGGCCTCAACACAACCTCCCCAACTGTTGGGACAGTTGTCACTGCTTTTCGGGCGAACAGGGTCAAGTTTGAAGGATAATTCACAGTGACAAATCTGTTTACCAACATAACAATAAGACTAAAAATAATACTTGAGACTAACTAATCAAAACACAACCAAAGAGAATATACAAAGATGAAAACATGATATTAATTTTCAACATCATGTAAAAGCATGCTGGCTGATTACCAGATCCTGTTGAACTGGTGTTTTAGACTTGAACAACCTGTATGCTTTGAGAGCATCTACCATGAACTTTTATCTGGGAATGATCACATTGTTCATCTTCAATTTGGCAGTAGCTTGGCCATCCTAAATGTAAATCAAATCATTATAATATGAAGGCATGTCATAAGAATCTAAAGAAACTAAAATAACATTGATTCTCTTCATTCTATCTGCATCTGAAACCTACACATCTGCTAACTCAGTATTGATTCTATCATAAAACTCGCTTAAGAATACCTAACTGTCCATTTGCTGAAATTTCTCCTTTACTGATATATCACCAATAATGTTCATTGTGTCCTCTATTACCTTCATTTTTGTTTGTTCACAAGTTACCAAAAGTTTTTGATACTCACCCAGACATTGTTTGATATTCTCTAATTTCCAACTTATACTCTTGCACCGTATACTTGATTGATTTTCTTCTTTATGAGAGAAGACTTTTTCAGTAATGAGTACATCCATATCTATTTTAGCCATTCTTTGGAATTCTTTCAAAGTATCTTGCCAAGATATTTCTTGTTAGTTGGCATTCTTCAATTTTGTAGCAATTTCTTGTTCCTGTACATCAAGTTTCATGTGAACATCCTTGGCTTTTTCAATGAAGTCTAATGTCTCTGACTACATTTGAATAATCCATTCCTCTAACATTTTACCATGTCTCTTGCATTTATTTATATCTTCAATCACCTTCTTCTCAATAATTTCTCAAGCATGCGTTAATGTCGAAGTTGATGCTAACTCCACCTGTGCATCTGAAGAATCCACGATGGATTTGATATAGGATGAGAGAACATGTATATGTTGCTTTAGTTTATCCTTTGTTTCCTTATCTTTGTTTGATTTGTCAACAAGAATAGCTGCGAAAATTTGAAAAATTTGAACAACTCCCTCATGTGTTGTAGGTCCTAGATCCACTCGAGTCACATTAAAATCTGCCTCACTAGCTTCACTTACATCTTTTTCAACAATAGGTTGGGCTACCTCGACACATAAATTTCCTGATGAAGGACTAATTCCCAATCTGGATGCAACTTTAGTTTTCTTGGGTTTGGCTATCCTGTGAAGTGCATTTGCAACAGCATCAAAACTAGGAGCTATCAACTGAACAGTTCTCTTCTTATTTTGTAAGCTCTGTTGTAGCCAAAATGATGAAGATGATGGCAATAATTCTTGATTATTCACAAATGTTGAGGTTAAAGATGTTGGATTATTTGGAAAGAGTGGAGATTGAACTTCAGTATGGACATCATTCATTTTAACTTCCTCATGAATGGCAAAATCATCATGTTGTGGTGATGAAATAATGATAGAAGGTGAGACGGAGGGAATTTCTTGATTATCAATACTGGGAGGATGTTGAGGTGAAATAAATTCTAACTCAACGTCTAGATCCTGGGAAAGATTCATTGTCTTTCCTTTTGTCTTTGACCTTTTTTTCTTAATGACAAAACTAACTTCACATGCCTTTGCAAGATCCTTTCCTTTTTTTGGATCTTCTTCATCATCACCTCCCTTGGATATATTTTGGTGTAGACTCAAAACTGAATTTGACCTTTGTGAATTAGTTGGAAGAGAAGAACTTCCTTGTGCCCCACTTCTATCTTTTGAAGTATTACCTTTATGTGAAGGTCTGGTTGTTGTAGCCTCAATCCTCTTACTTTTAACCCATTCGAGTGTTCTTCAAACCACATAGGCTGATCTTTCCTGGATGCTTCTTATCTCTGAAAGTGACCAATTAATGGATGGAAGAGGAAGAAGCTGGATCCTCTCAAAATAAAAAGAATCAATCAAATCAGATTCATCATCCTCAATGCCATTCACATTTATTTCAATTTTGTAATCAACTATCTGCTTGACAGTAATCCTCATCCAATCCCTTTTTCGTACCTCAAAATCATCTTCACAGTCTAGCTAGAAATCCTCTATATTAGGAAAGTGCTCAAATCTGACACCAAGTTCCAACTCTCCTGCAGCATACCCTTTGCTATCAAAAGGAAACCTCATATCATAAGGATATAGGTGAATCTTTTCTATAGACCTCTCGATACTTTGAGCATCTGAGTGGCTCTCGTAGCTGTAATAACCGACTCCAATGAGAAAAGAAATAATGCTTTTTTTTATTCCGACAAATTTTGTTGACTTGTGCAATTTGCCTGCACACCTCAATGAGAATCAAATTATCTTCAACAAACCTTGGCAACATAAGAGGGCATTGATCATAACCTCCTATCTGGATGTATGTGAACTTTGGAAACTGTATGAAGTAACCACCATACTTTTGTACCAATGTTGTTGCTTCTAGAGAAATAATGATTTCAATGTTACCTTGTAGTTCTCTTACTATTAACATAGTAAAGGCATCATTAACCCGCCTGAAGTGATGATAGCTTTCCTCCAACTGCAGTTGTGGATGATAATTGTAAATCTGAGTTGTATCATCATAAATGCCTTCAACATTCAACCCTGGCCATTTATTCATCCCAACAATGGCATAAAAGAGATATGATGTCATATAGAAACTATAATTCTTTCTCAATTTGAGTAGTTGATCACAAAGATTATTACTAATAATTTCAGCCCAATTAATAAATTGTATGCCTTCACAAATGATATTGATGAACAAAAATATCCACCCCTCCAAGTCATTCAAGTCCTCATTTCCCACGACCCGGTTCAAGAAAATATCCATTTTTTCTATATCCTCCATCAACTGAGACTTATGTATTATCTTAGGAAGTTGTGTTTTCACTCTTCTTGGTTTTGCCAGCCATTTTCTAGCTACGTTATTCAAACACTGAGCTTCATTATTGACAAAATAACTATCTGCATACTCTATATCTACCTCTATGAATTGGTCTTTGAAAGGCAATCTGAATACTATGGCAATAGAGATTGGATCAAGTTTAGCCACCACATTACCTTTTGTTGTCCTAATTTCTTTTGTCTCTGGATTAAATGCTTTCATGCTTTTCAAAACTAATTTCGAGCATTGGACTGATGTGGGGTACCCTGCCGCATGTGCCAATCCACTATCTAGCAACCTCTGAGCTGTCAAAGTTTTGTCCTTCTTTTCCATTGATTTCCAAAAATCAGGAAGATTCACATTTCCCAATTTGGTATCACCAATGTCTGGAAGCATACATTTGAGAATGGGTGCGTAATCAGGGCTATGAAACTTATACTTCATTAAGACCGAAAAATTATCACTAAGTTGACTCTATTTTGTTGTATGCTTGTAACTAACTGTGGTTTCCAACATAACACATGTCACATCATGGTGCTCTAATAGATGCTGGAAAAAATTTGAAGACTATCTCAACAATGCATTACTTATAACATACCCTGCATCTATACATGCCATGAGATAATTTCTTTTAAAATATCCTGTCAAACTTCACTATTGTTTTCTTATGCCTATAACCTGTTTGAAAGACTTAACAAACACCAAAGCCAATGCAATTCACAGGTAACTAAAATATGTATAACTCCCATCCTCAATAATAAAGTTTGCACTCCTGAGAGCTTCATTAACTTAAAGAATTTGATAACTTCCCTGCAAAATACTCCTACAATAATCTTATTGTGAACCTTGTGATGACATCTCTTTGAGGTGTGCTATCAAGCAAATTGTGGGTCTCGTATACATGTTGACCAGATCATTCCAAACTATTCTGAAGAAACTCACCCTTTCAAAATGCTTTGATGGATGTCCATGACTGGTTCTAAAACTTCAATATCGGTTTGCGAGGAGAGAGGGTGCATATAAAGGTTGTGGAATGCATCTTTACACTTGTCGCATGTATTTACTTGAAAACTTCAAAAGGTTTTTCAACAAGACATCGTGTGCTTATCCTTCACTTATTGCATCACATGAGATGACATCTCTTATATGCATTCTGTCAAACAGTTAATGTGCTATGTCTATGCTCCCTAACTTCAACATCATTGTCCAAAGCCTAAGCCGTGTTGGAAATCTCCTGCTAAGTTTCCAAGGAATCGAGGCAGACCTTCATCACCGGGTAGCTTCTTTATGGTCAAGGGTGAGGTTAGCATCTCTTTGAAGCATTATGTCAAACAATGAACATGCGGTGTCTATTTTTCCACATTTCCTTCGAAGCATTATGTCAAATAGTTAACGTGTTATGTCTATGCCACCATATTTCCTTTAAGCTTTCTATCAAACAGTTTGCGCATGTTGTCTATGCATATGTATTTTCTTGGAATTTCCTAAAGACATTTCAACGAATCCATGTAAAGCATATCTGCAATCATGCCTTCCATAAGATGACATCTTTTTGAGCCATTATGTCAAACAAATTAGAGGCATTGCCGAAGACTCCACATTTTGCATGCATTTCTACTATCATTTCAACCATTTTTTATAAACGTTACAGTTATAGCATTCCATGAGTCGACATCTCTTTGAGGCATTCTGATGAACATTATAGAATTTCATTTCGCACCTGCAGATTGCATTTGATTGAAACTTTTTAAAGCCTTTACAACAAATCCATTTTCTTTCATATGTTGTAATCATTGAATTTCATGAGATGCCATCTCCTTGAGGAAATCTGGTAAATAGTTCACAGGTTTTGTCTATGATTCTTCATGTTGCATGCCTTTGTTTCAAAGTTCCATCTTTTGTTAAGACTGCAAACATTGCATTCATCTTGAGGACCTCTCTTTCGAAGCAGTTCATTACATATTTTGCATTTTGTCTAAGCCTCCACTGTAGCTAATCATCTTGTCGATGCTTCCATAATTGAATACACGTTTCAGGGTATTTGCAACTATGCAATTTGTGTAAACACTTTAGGAATCCATTTATGGAGTGCACGCAACAAAACTGATTGAATGATTTCCAATTTATTATGTCGCCTCCATTTTCCAAGCCGGTTTTTTTTAACACTACAAATTAGGGTGTCTTCAAGAAAGTCGTCATGGGTATGAAGCTCAACCATGGACACCTGCAATTCATGTGATTGAAGTGTGTACAACTATCATAACCTAAATAAATCTTATAATATTAGAATGTATCTTAGAGTGCTTCATTAAATCAAAGATTTTGAGAAATTCCTTGCTATGAATTTTGTGTTTGATTCTCCATTTTACAAGCTTGTTTACCAGCACAACAACAACCCAATCGATAAAGCCCTGTATTACTTTTGCTCAATGGATGAACATAACTAACTTTCTTTCAATGCTCGAATAGAGGTTAGAAAGTTAGGATTTTTGAGCAACTGGGCATATTAGGTTAGGATTGCTCAAATTTTTAGCATTTCTAACCTCCCAAGGTTAGGATTTTTTACTTTTCAAAGCAACGGGTCATGATTGCTCACTTTTTGAGCATTTCTAACCTTTGAGGTTAGAGATATGAAATTTTTGAGCAACAAATGGCATTGAGCAAAGGATCACTTACAAATACTCCATCAAAACCTACATAAAGACTTTTGATCGCTCTTCCTCTCAAAAAGAGAAAAATGGGAAATATATTGAAAATAATTTAAAATATTTGAATTATTTTCAAAAGAATAATTCAAATATTTCCCATTAGACTTTAATGCCTTGATTTAGGAAAAATTACCACAACTTTCAATTGGTAAGGAGTTAGGCTCTGAAATTCAAAACACGCCTTCAAGGTAGGAAAATGAGCATATACCATCATTTAGTCTTCATGACGAAACCTAGGGTGATCAATTTTAATTGTTTTAGAGCGAGGGACATCAAATTTTGAAAATTTAAAATATAGCAAACTGTGAACTGGGTTCAGGCAAAAATTGGTCATATGGCACAAAATGATGCTCAGAACATGTTCACAGAGTGATTTCCCTCAATTTCTTGTAATTTTCAAAACTCATCCATTTTTCACATTTTGACTAACATATTTATGATTGACGACAATGTAGGTTAAGAATGACAACCTTGGATCACATGCTCACTCATTTTGCAGAGATACATATTTGAGCCTTCATACAATATTGGGACCAATTTGAAGTTCAAATTTTGGGTATTTCAAATATGGGGCAACAATATGTATATGTATATGTATATGTGTATACGTATATATGTATGTATATATGTATATATGTATGTATGTATGTATATGTATATATGTATGTATGTATATGTATGTATATGTATATGTATGTATATGTATGTATATATATACATATATATATACATACATATATATTTACATATACACATACATATACACACGCGCACACACACATATTTTTCTTATTTAAGTAAGATGTATGATTTTTTTTGGAGGATTTATATCATTCTTGATTTTTTTTGTTATTGAATATTGATACAAGATTTTATGTTGATATTTTTTTTATTGAAGTCAAAGTTGTCATGACATGACCTAATCTTCATACTTATATTATAAGTTCAAGAGTTTGAATGTTGGTGGATTTGTGTAATCAAGAAACATACCACCACCCTCATCAATTGTATTCAACCATCTTGAACAAAAATCCTTTAATAAACCATTGAAAATTAAAATTGACTCTCTAGGAGAAGGGTACTAATAGTCATCGTAGCTAACTTTGTGCACCCTAACCTCCTAAACGGTACACCGGATTTTGACATTTTTTTGGTTATCTTCGTATGCAACTTAAGAGCTTATAGCTTGTGTTTTGGCTTTTGCGTACTTATGATGAATGTTGTGGGACTCGTTATACTTGCAAGGGTGAAAAAGAGGTCATTTTGAGTTGATGTCTCATACATATTCACTATTGCTCCATTAATCCTTTTCTTTGACCACTAATAGGTCTCTAATTTGTCTTTCTTTTATCAGTTACATTGCAAACTTTAGTTAAATTTTATGGTATAAGCATCATGAATCTCAGTCCTAGTATCATCTACTATGGTATTTAAACTTTATTTGAGCACTTTTAATATGTTTAGTTAGTGACTCTAATATAATACATACATGATTATGGTTGTGCATGTTATGGATAGAAATGGTTAATTACTATGGTTTACAATGTTGTATATATACTAACTTGTTATGCAACACTTTCTTTTGGGCTAGAAGTGACTCTTCCTATAGCCAAACACTGTGTCAACTCCTACAATGATGGATAGAGCCAATGTTGATTTGGTCAAAGAAGTTTCAGGTGGATTCGGTTATCAAAGGGAAACACTCATACTTGGACATCCTTCATTATGATATGAACTACCTAAGCACAAGTTTTTAAGCAGTCTATTGAGATTATTTAAGTAGATAATTATGTTTCAAATGGTTGTTAAGAATTGTAGTCCTAATAGGACTCCTCTTTATTTTATGGTTGTTTTATTTTAGTTAATAAATCTCTCCCTGGCTTTGGGGATTGAGTTATAGTTGGTTATAGAATGTCATAGGATTAATATTATAGATAAGCTTGTGTTTGACCTAAAAAGGTCAATGATTATGTGTAATTTCCAACAAGTCATGCTTTGAAGTAAGCATTTAATTTTGATCAATAGAATGCAATGATTTCCTAAACTAGCCAAGTAATCTTGTGAACCTATTACAAGTGCATACCCAAGGGGGGCCACTTGAGGTAAATCTACTCTTAGGACTAGTTTAGTTTAGTTAGTATTGTTTTAGGTGTTTAGCATTAGAATAATCTTTCTGAATTTTAGTAGCAAAACCTGCACCTAACCCAAACAATCGTCTAGTACAACAAGCATACGCTAATGATGCCCAACTATCTCCATCCTATGTACTAGATATCAATAATGCACACATCTTCGCTCTAGAAAGACCCTTGTTGCACCTAATTGGCTTATAATTACATAGGTACCTTTAGGTGATTCTTCAACTAATGTTCACCCACCATTAAGCAACCAATCTTCACTTCCTGAGCCAAAAACAAATAAATCTATCTCACCACCATTTTTACAAAGACTTATTGTGCAAAAACCTGAGTTTGAACCAGCATTTGACTACATGGATCAATTAAAGAACGTTAGTATCAAGATTCCATTATTTCAAGCCATTAAAGATGTCCCTATCTATAATAAGACCATTAAGGAGTTGTGCATTAAAAAGACGGGTAGGAAAAGGAAGGACCCAACAACTGTTCATATGGTAGGACAATTGGCATACATTGACGGGGCTAGGATCCAAATATCACTTTGAACATTCTTTTTGTCCTTACTCGGTCACCCCTTCAAAAAATCCAATAAAGAATCTTGCCTGGCACATGACCATCCTAATGCAGATAGAAGCCAATCCCAAAATTCTTTGGCATGCGAATATTTGAAAAGAATATGATTAGCTATTTCTCCATTTCCCTTGCACAAGGGACAAATACTAGGCCCTTGGTGTTGATGTATGAGGATAGCGATGGGTGATATCCCAAAGCTATTAATATATTATGGTTTATATTTGCTAGGTGAGCCAACTTCATCCAGCCCACCACCCTTCATGGAAAAGTCATGTCATTCAAGGTCAACCCTTGTGAAAGGTTGCGTCTCTTCATTCAATATGGGTATATAAGAAGGGTGATCTCATTTGGAGATAAATGAATCAATAGGAAAAATATAAGAAGTGTGCTTGGGGGTGACGATAGTAGTTTATCGTATATGGTTGGGAAGGCAACAAATCTGAGTGATTGCCTATGGTTAAATGAGAACAACATGTATCAGAGTGGGTTGGATCTTCATAATCCTGTGTGATTGGAGAAACACAAAAATTTATTATTAAATGCTTTGACGACACTAGGTATAGTGCTGAGACAGGCAGAATTGACGCCATTTTCTCGAGCAGTCCGCTGCTAGATCTACTTGGAATTGGGCTGAGCAGAATTGGGACTTTATATTATTGAGGAAATAAAGAATGGTTTGTTGTGTGTGATATTTATATACATGTCCTTCCTAGACGTGTAAGTTGTATTAATCTATTTAGGAATTAATCAAGTTGTGAGTTCCTTGTTCAGAATGCTTTTGCAACACATAGTGATGCATTTTATTGCATTCATGAGAAGCAATTGATTGTAATGGATGCATCCTTTTTTTATTGGTCGAATCCTATGTCAGCTATATTAATCTTTGATGAATTTTGGATCAACTTGTACTCTCACGGGAGACGAAATTATCATTCTACTGCTCGAGTATCTAACTCCATGTTGGGAGCTGCCTTATGAATTGGAATTGATTAATTTTGGACATGAATACTGAATAAGCTTGGGAAGTTATGTTCAAGCTATTGAGGCATGAGACTTATATTATTGGTGCTCTACCTGAATCGACTCTGACATGGGCATTCTAGCGTTAGTTGGTAATCGATATTATTATAATTGTTTTGTGTGAGCAATATCATTATCTATGTATTAGGTTGGTCTTCACATGTTATTCGGGACAAGAAATATTTATTGGCGATAGCATAAACTGAAGATTGGAAACGGGAAAATATTTGTATCTTTTACAATCCTCAGCGTAGAATTATTGGTTGGTCTTCCTGTTTGACTCATGCTTTAGATGACAAATCTTCATATTCATTTCCAAGCCGTGAAAATTCTTTCAACTTGAGCGACACATAAGTTCTGCTGAACATCCTTTCTTTGTAAGTCTTTTTGAAGGAAGTCGAGAGGGTAATGAGCTCAATATATGCAACATGGAAACTTCCTTCTGGTGTTTGGGCCTGCTGAGTCAAGGAAACTAATTGCTATCGAGCACTTTGAGAGTCATTGGAAAATCATCAATGCAGTCAAGTCAAACCCCGTGACACTGCAAATAGTGATGAAAGCAACGTGGGAGTCCTTCTGGTTCACACTATTGTATCAAACCAAAGTTTCCTACCTTTTTTATGAATTTTGACATGCTTCAGTGGTTTTAAATGAGAGATTGAAATTCAGGAGGAATATGGAGGGGACTTTAGTGGAGATTCTGAGATTTTGCATTTCCATTTTATAAAACAAGTATTTGCCTATAGAAGTGCAACAATCCATGAGGAAGAAATGTTGGCCATAGGGGCTCTTGCTTATGCTACTAGTGGTGAATTTGCTAAGCACATAAGTCATGTTTTGCAGGCGGTCTTTCAAGATAAAGAAAGGACGAACCAAGAAGCATAAGAGATTGCATGCTTGCAGTCATAGGACTGACTTTCTAGATGGAAGCATTTATCAAAGAGGAAGAACCCATACAGATTGTCTTTGCAATCAGTTTCTTTGAAGAGGAGGAAGTAACATTCAGAGGGATTTTGACAAATTCATTGGAGGTAACCTTGGATGAGGAGGTCGGGAAGTTCACGCGCGTACTTCAAGATTTAGAGGGAGCCACATCATCATGAAGATTTGTTGTTAATGCATTCTTCTTTGTGAGGGAGAAGTTTGAGGTGCAAGCCCTTATTAATGCATTCTTCTCTATGAGGGATAAGTCTGAGGTGCAAGCCCTTGTTGATGCATTATTCTCTGTGAGGGAGAAGTTTGAGATGAAATCTCTTGTTCCACCCTTTGGGAGTAGCCATGGTAGATGTCATGTGAGAGACTCCATGACTCAACACTTGTGTTTATTCACCCTCTGGGAGTAGCCATGGTGAACGTCATGATGAGATGACAACATCACATTGAGTGATTTTGTGATAAGCACTTGTGTTCATTTTCTTTTCCATAAATAGGAGTAGCCATGATGGATCCACCCTCTAGAAGTAGCCATGGTGGATGTCACTGACATGTGTACCTGAGAAGATGTCTCCCTAGCTAAAGGAGTTTTGATGTATGAGGTTAGTGGCGGGAGATACCCCAAAGCTATTAATACATTATGGTTTATATTTGCTAGGTGAGTCGACTTCATCCAGCCTACCACCCTTTGTGGAAAAATCATGTCATTCAAGGCCGACCCTTGTGAAAGGTCACATCTCTTCATTCAATATGGGTATATAAGAAGGGTGATCTCATTTGGAGATAAATGAATCAATAGGAAAAATATAAGAAGTGTTCTCGGGGGTGACGATAGCAGTTTATCGCCTATGGTTGGGAAGGCAACAGATCTGAGTGATTGCCTGTGATTAAATGAGCACAACCAATCAACACTTGGATCTCTATAGTTTGGAGATAGTCCCTTGTTTATATCCTACCATGCAGTGCCACCCACAGAAAGGCTCTCACTTCAGGGAGAATAAAAGAATTCCAACAAAGACTTCTCAGCCAATTTGAGCATCTATTTATCTCATTTTGAATACGATATCCCAACTATTGAATTTTTTTTGGAAGAGGCAATGCACCAAATTACCTCATCCTTTTCCTTTGCAATTTTTATCTTTCTTCTTTCAAGAATATTCTTTAAATTTTTTTACTCCTACTCCAGGGCACCCAATCTGTCAATATCCTTCCAAGAAAATTCTTCATTCAACAAGCCTAGGACTTTATGAACATAATCCTTGACTAGTTCTTCACGTCTACCTATCACCTCTTGAATCCATTCTGAATACCCCCACATTTTGTCTAAAGATTCTTTCCCTTCCCACAAATCTATCCAAAACTTTGCAACTTTCCCATTTTCAATTTTTCACAAACTATGATTGTTTATGATGTGTCTACATTCCCTCATAAATTTGCAAACCGTTGAGCCCCCCTCTGAATTTGCTTGAGTAAAAATTCTATGTGACACTTCTTGATCTAAATATTTCCCTCTCATAATTCTTGACCATAACCTATCAATTTCTTTATACAATTGCCATATTAATTTTGTGCCCCGTTAGATGAAAAAAAAATTAACTAGGGAAGCTCACAAAATTGTGGTTTCAGCCACAGTATGCGAGATTAAATCTCTCCTAATTATAAGGGATGGATCCCCCTTTTTTTCTTACTACTATCTACTATTTAGAACAAAATACAACAATGATTCCTAATCTAAACTTGGGCGGTACATCATCCTATTCTCTTATTAGAATAGATGTTATTCTTTTCTCTTTTTTCAAAAAAAAATTTACAATCTAGAGTCGTAATGATTAATACAAATTCAAAGTTACTATGAAATAACTTGGAGCATATGAATGAAAAATACAAATAAAGAAGCAAAGTTTCTGTGAAGGCACAAAGTCCTTTGTTGCTTCCCTAGGACGAGAAAATAGTGTTCAAGCACAAAGTCTTACAATCACTATGATCCTATCAACCTTTTACAAAGAATTTTTGTAGCCCACAATATTTTACCAATATAACGATGCAAATCACAAAGTCTTTGTCTCAATTTCTAATTATAGTTTTGATAATATTTTCTTGAAATAACAAAATGAAACTCAAAGTCTTCACTTCACTTCACTTCACTACCTCTTATAGTAATTACTAATTCTATTTAACAAGTGCTGAAATGTAACACAAAGTTTGCAAACCAAAACTTGTCCTACTCTTTAATAATACTTGTCCATAATGCTTTTCCTCAATCAAACCAAGATTTAATAAGAATGATACAAGAACACTCTCACCATAAACCATGATGAATCCAACACAAAGTCTAAATGCCAAAGATGTCTTCTTAGTTGATCAAGTTTGCAAAATAACAATATGAACTCAAAGTTTCACTTTGCTCTTCACTTTGACAATATTTTGTTGCATAAGGTTAAAGATTAAAATTACAATGAGCAGAGTTTTGTTGCATAAGATTAAAGATTAAAATTACAATGAACAACCTCATATATATAGGTGAGGTGCAATGAGCTAATCTAGGAAAACTATGACTAAATCAAATAAGAGTCATATTTGACTTGGAACTCGTGCATGTTCTAGATGAAATTTTTTTAATACAAAATGACACTTGAGCTGTCGAAATCTAACTGAAAAAGTGCACAACTGATATGAAAACTATTATGTGTCAATAGACACTCTAGTATGATCTTGCTTCATGAATTATTCAAACTTTTGAAGAGTAATCTTCATATGTTTTTCTTCAAGTCCCTTGGTATAGCTTGTGATGACCTTGACCCAAGTGATGGAATCTTCAAGGCTCACATAACACTTTTTGTGCTTCTTTAGAAGAGAAGTAAAATCATCCAGATTAACTTGAATGTCTATCAACTTATCAATGGAAGATATTGAGAAGACTTCTTTGTCCACCTCTTCTCTAATGAGCAAACTGAATTCTTTGATAATAACATCTTCATGAAGAGGCTTTTGGTTTTCATCAAGGAATGTACAAGCAAGTGTTGATATATCTTTTCAATGATTTAATTTCCTTTGTTATTACATTCATTTTGAGTCTTTCTCATATCTTTGATAAGTATTTCCAGGTTGTTTATTTGATGTTCTAGTGGTACCCTTTGCTCAATGTACATATCCCTTGAA
Organism: Cryptomeria japonica; assembly: GCF_030272615.1. Taxonomy (NCBI): domain Eukaryota; kingdom Viridiplantae; phylum Streptophyta; class Pinopsida; order Cupressales; family Cupressaceae; genus Cryptomeria; species Cryptomeria japonica. The sequence goes on along the minus strand of NC_081409.1, from coordinate 558,087,650 downwards.
AGGAGAACTTCATTGTCAACCAAAACATCTAATTGAAAATCTTCTAACTCCAGCCATGAGTCAAAGCCTGTCTCTTGTGTCTCTAACTCTTGTGAAAATGGATCCAATGTTTTAGCTATCTCAAATTTTAACACCCTCCATATTATTGATTAAGATAACAATGAAACTTACAAGATGTGTTCCTTGACTCAGTATCCTATCCATCCACTCACCAACTATACTTCCTCATGAATTGATTTGCTCGGCCTGCTTGATGATCTGTTCATCAACTAATGAAGTGACTAGCTCAATTATCTCTAAGGACTTTGTTATCTTGATCAACACATTGGTGATTTGTTCCACTTGGTCTATCCTTTTTGAAATTTTCCTCATTATATATTGCCACAAGATTATCAAAATATGATTGATCACCTTCTACTATCCCTTCCTAAGTTTGCTTTCCCAATTCAATCTTGTTGATAAAATAATCTGTGGGCTGTTTTTTTTCTATGTCTGTATTTGGGGAAGGAATTGCCATTTCTACATACTTATTGTTTGACTTATCTACCTTTACCCTAGAATAAGGTCTTAGCCTTCTTTGTACCCTTAGGTTTGACAAGAACCACCTGACTGAAGTCGAAGTCATATGGGGAGATGGCTTGCTTTTCTCTCTTAGGGGTATTGGAAACTAACCAAGGTGGAAAAGGTGTATCGTCTTCTACTCCTATGGTCAAGACCTGAGATGCAAGCTCTTAGTTCTGTATGTTTGTGGTTATTGTAGACACCTAAAACTTGCACAACTAATTAAATGAATTTTATTCATTTAATCATCATTTATTCTCCTATTAATTAGACGAAGGTTTAATTAATATCCCTATTCTTCCAATCAACCTATTAATCAAATGAAAGATTTAATTAAAATCCTTTTCTTCTAGCCTAACCTATTAATTAAACTAAAGTTTGATTAAGTACCCTTTAGCCATTTAATTGAATAAATCTTATTTATTTAATTAAAAAACCCCTCTTTACCTTTAAATTGAATTTGAATTTGATTAAAATCCTTTTGCATTTAAATAAATCATTATTTATTTGTGAATAGTCCTCCCACTTGCAAAATCCTACAAATGCAAGTCGCACTCCTTTTGGCTAAAATAAATCTTTTATTTTATCTAAAAATGCCTATTTCCCTCCACTTGCATTCTCCTACATTTTCCATTAGCATGCTAATATTCTTCTAGAACCTCTCTAATTCCTCATTAATTAGCCTAATTCTTCTAATATTGTCACATCCCTAAATTTGGGGGAGTCACTTCTCCAAATTTGGGGAAAGTCTTCAAAATGTGTTGAAGACTCTACCTTCTTCAACAAGTTAACTTGTTTAGTCTTCCAAACTTGTAGGGTTATCTAACTTTCAACAAGTTAACCTCCAAAGTCTTCAAAGAGCATTTAATGCCTCTTACAAGACAACTCCTCTTGGACAATAGCATGCTCCCTTGGATAATGGCATTATCCAATGATGTCATCCCTTGAGGTTACCCCTAATGCTTACTTGGCATCTAATGCTTGCTTAGCATCCTCTCAAGCCATCTCAAGATGACATTTGTCAACTTGGGATTAGATTGAATTCCCCTCATGGATTGATAAATTCCAATCCTAGCACTTGTTAAGATTGCTCAATCTCAACCATCCATTTCTCTATTTTCTCTATAAATAGAGCCCGTTTCTTCAATTTAAGGATCCATCCATCATCTTTTGCATCCATATTATAGTTATTTTGCTGTGCAGGTTATCAAGGAGCTCCAATTGTTCACCCTCAAGCATCTAGGCCATCCTAATTGCATCATAGTTTAGATTATATCATGTTTTAGATTATCATTTAGCTTAATTTAATATCAATTCCATATCATTCTCATATCTCATCTTCATCTTAGCTTAATTACATCACTTAATCTTTCAATTTGGAAATACACCTCCATCTTGCATATCATCTATCATAGTGTTTCATCCATATCATATCAATAATTTTTCATCTAATCATTAGGATCTTAGTTGCATCCATTTTGATCCTAGATCATCCTTCAATCTCGTTCTTTAGGTTGTCATATAAAAGGTCAAGTGCTCTTCCAAGCTGAGAGCCACCTCGAATCTTGAAGATCCTTGGAGATAGAGGACCATGAGACGGTTTTGGGCAATTTTATTTGATGGACATGTTTTCTTCATTTAGATTTCTTGATATAATGTTTCATGGGTGCATTTGATGTTTGCTTGTTGTCTTGTAGGCCTCCAACAAATCAGGTGCACAGTTACAATAGGAGGAGTGGTAGTTACTACTACAGTTGGATTATCAATAATTGAAACCTTGGGAGGAAGATCAGTTTCTAACATGAATTTTTTTAAATCTTCTAACATGGAGGAAGTCACTTCAAACAAATGAGGAAGGAAAACATTTTCAATGTCATCTTGTGGGGTATCTAGAGCTGACTCACTGGTTGTTGCAGAAGGGATAGTGTGAATTACTATACCAGGAGTCTCAGCTGCATATGAAATGGTAGAACGAAAAGGATTGGGATTAGAAACTAGCATTGGAGGAGGAGTTATACCTGAAGTATCATGAGGTGAAGGAGGAATGATTTCTTGTGTCCCTTTAGACTAGGAAGTAGTGGGAATTTTTGGTAATACCTCTTCATCATACTTTTCCTCTTTGTAGTGCCCCTCCCTCTTTTGGCTTGTTAGACCTTGTGATTTGTGTTCTGTGTGGTTCGACCCTTATTTTGGTGTTAGTCGATTTTGGTTTTGGTTGTGATGTTGTCTATGACTTTTGGATTCTTATGAGATATTCATTATTTGTGCCTTTTTGTTTTGTTGCCATAGTGATGTAATTCATGATGTTGTTAAGTGGTTGTGATTGATGGTTATAAGTTAATGTGTATGATGGAAACATATGATGTGATTATTAGATGCTATTCATATTCAATAGTTTGTTATTGAGCTAGATTATTTATGAGTTTCTTTACATTTATTGATGCATACTAACTTGATGTACATTGCTTCTATGTTTGATGTTCTTGGGTGAAAGGGAAAAGCGTCGCACTGCTCTTTATGAGCAAGCTACGCCACTTCCATTCCTTATTCGCGATATGATATTATGTGGTTTATATATGTACATGTTCGACAGTTTGTTTATGCAGCTACGGGTATCAAGCATCGACTCCACCTGAATCTTCAGGTCTGAGCGTTCTCTCCAACCCAATGGTAAAGTGGACAAAGGAGATATCAGTCAGACCCCTGCCAGGCACCCTAGTTCTTTGTTTGTCAGGTCTTGTTAGTCGTCACCCTCTGTTGGCTCTTAGTGTTTTGTGTTGTCGTATTTTGTTACTCTACGGATAATTTAATAATTTTGTGGGATGATTAATATTTTACCTCTATTGGTATTTGGAATGCAATTGTTTAATTAAGTAATAAATTATGATTGTGGAACTAAAAGATTTAATTATTTAATTATTCGAAAGGGTTATTTAGTAAGGGAATTACTAATAACATTTTTGTGTGCATTCAAGTTTAATTAGTTAATAATCTATTATAGTTGCCCCAATTTGCTTATTTATTTGAGAAGCTTCAGGATTTAATCATGTTGGAAGGATTAATTAAATAGAAAATTTTAAATATTTAATTTAATATTTTCATTACTCCTATTTATTAGAAAAAAATTATTACTTATTGTTTAGAAAATAATTATTGAAGAGGGAAATTAGTCTTTTGAATTCTTTTGTGCCTTTGGAAATTAATTCAAACAGGAAAAATAATGTTTAATTTCTTGCATGTGCATGTGGGGGGTTACAAAATAAATTAATTAATAAATTATGCAAACAATCTTGCATGTTGGGAGTTACATTTGAAAAAGGGTATTTTATTATTGTTGTTAGCTTTGTGGAGGGAGGATGTTTTTTTTTGTTTTTGGCCGTGAAGTTTTGGGGGCTCTCTTCTCTGCATATGATTTCTTCTCTGGTTATGGGATTTGGGTAGAAGATATTGGGGAAAATTTTTGGCATTTTTGAATCTTCTTGTTATGGAGGTTTGAAAATAAAACTTGGGGGTTTGGTTTTCAAAATTGATTTGGGGAAAATTGATAGAAGAAAACAAAGAAAGGAGATTGGGAGATTTGTTGAAGTTTCTGGTCTGGAGCTTTCTAGATTTGTGCTTGGCGATTATTGTCTACCTCTGTGTTGTCTTTTTTTCCAGATAGCGTAAAGAGGTAGATTTTCTAGTTCCTTGTCTCTTGCATGTTTAATTCTCTCATTGATTTGGAAGAAAACCTGTTTGTTTGATTTATCGTATTAGGAAAAATTTAAAGGGAATGATCTGTTAATGGGGAGTTTGGGTTTTTAGCATCTTGGGTTTAATTCCGAGTCTGAAATTTATATCAGGAAAAGATTTTTCCTACAACTTTGTTTTGTAATTTTAAATAGGCTTGATATTTTTAAAAAAATTGGGGGTTGAATCCACTTTTATGGGAAATCTGTGTATTTTAATTCTGAAATTAAAAAAAATTGCTTATGTATTTCTTACCTGAATAACTTCACTATGATTTATGTTTGTTGGTTTTATTTGCATTCATATATATATATATATTCATTTTGTTTTGGGATATCAACTACTATGCAATGACTATTTGTATCAAAATTTATCAGCACTGTGTTTTTTTTTGTAAGTCCCAGAGGACTATAGTTGGGTTGCCATGGGTGTAACCCATGGTAGTGTCATGGGTATATATATATATATATATTTCTGATCTATTCATTAATTTGGTTAATGTTAAGGCTTGTGTAAGCCTAATTTTGCCAAATGTTTTGATAATTATTTTTATATTCTCATAATTTGGAACATGTGTAGTTTCATTTTGGGGTTAAAAATAGTTAAGTTTTGATTAAGATAGTGAAATGGGTAAATAGTTGTGTTTTTTTTTGGAAAATAAATGTATACTTTTTGTTGAGCTCTAAATTCTTTCTTTAAAACAGGTTATTTATTTAATCATATTGGCAAATGGTAGTAATGTATAATGTTGTCTTAAATGTTTGTATATGGGATGTTAGTTTATTATCCTACTAATAGGAATGAAATGAGTAATCATGATTTTAATTGTGGGTTATTAAAAAACAATGTCTTGGATCAATTGTTGTATAGACAAGATTGTGTTTATTAAGATTACATTCCTTCATGCTTGGCAACATGAGATTTGTTATTTCTTAGACTCTAGCCATTCATTCTGAAATTTTTGGTCATGATATTTTAATGCTTTTAGTCTCCAGGGGCTAGGACAAAGCCAATGTTCTTTTGTGTATGTATTCTTCATCCTTGAGTGTAAAGATTGGTTTTTAGCATGGGTTCTTTGATCCTTGATTGATTTGAACCACCTGGTTTATTATTTTCTAGCAAGTGGGCTAAGCCTTTCTATGGTAGGAGCCCTGTCACCTTGTGTTTTGGGTGTCATGGCCTTGTGTTTATTTGATTCCTAGGTGCAAGGAAAGGGGGAGTGGCTTTCATTGGGGGCCAGGACCTAAAGTGGTTGCTTGGGTAGCTCAATGGGAGTTTTGTAATCAAGTTATAACCTAATTAATGAACTTTGGTGGGTAGTTAGCTCACACAAATAAAGATAATTGTGTTGCTTCGTTTGACCGCAAACGCTCATATAGGTCATTTGGTAAGTAGAGAAGGGCCTGGAATGGATTCCACCAATCTTGTCTCCACGAAAGGTTGGTGTGGTCCACTAGTGTATGTATGGGGGTCGGGGGTCAGGAGAGGTCACCAAGGTAATCCAGGATGGGGGTCGGGACCTAGTGAAGACCTACCAGGGTAACTCATGACAACCTAGTGATGACACTCTTCCCTATTGCTACCTAGTGGTAACTTGCGTCTTTTATCCTTTTGTGTAATATTGAGCCTTCAAAAGTGGTTAGTTTTCTTATGTTGGTTATCCTTTTATGGTTTGGTTTGGGCCTCTGGAGATTGGTTGTTATTCTTATGTGTTTTCTATGGTGTTCTCTTGTGAGCCTCATGTGCATTTAGACTAATTGTTTCTTTGTGGGTATTGTCATGTTGATTCTCCCGTGAGTCGTGTTGGTACCCTTGTATGTCTTGCTTCTACCTAGTGGGTATGGCTGGTACCTCCTAGCAAAGGGGGTGGACCTTATGGTGCCACATGGTTGGGTGGAGTGCTTTCCACACCCATTGGGTTTGGCTTCTTCATCTTCGTGATTGTGATGACTCGAGAGAAGATTGAAGATAATTGTTATTGTTTCAGATTAATGTAATTATCCCATCATAGGATTCTTGGAGATTTATATAATGAGGATCTATTGTAATGTATTGAAGTTCATTTGTATATTCTTCAGCAATGTAATGAGAATCTTGTACCTATGAAATGATCTATGATGTATTTTGAATAGCAGTTCTTTGTAAGATATTTGAGATGATGTTCAACCTTGTGTTGCATCGTTATGGGGCCTTGAGGATGGTTGTTATCTGTTTAATGTGCATTATCATTCATCTTGTTGTATGTATCTTTATGCTTGTGTAAAGTAATCTTTAAAATATACATATATATATATATATATAATAAAATTAAAATAAAGTTAATTATTCGCAATTTTTTTATTGTGTATTATTGTATTGTCCTTTGGGCCTCATAGCGGGGGTGTTACACTTTTGTTCCTTTTCTAACTCTTCTCCTTCTTCTTGTTGAATTTCTTTGTCAAGCAATTCTTCTTCCCCTTCATCCTATGTTTGAGTATCTTAGGCTGAGGATTCCCCTTGATTCTTATCCTTACC